>NC_137814.1:60157670-60355170 GCF_963921795.1 Nannobrachium achirus
CACGAATGCACAAACGCACACACCTGAAACGGCAGCAGTCAGAGCCGTCACAGCACAGAGAAGCAGAGACACACTCAGCATCCTCATGATGATGATGATGATGATGATGATGATGAAGACCACGTCCTTCTCTAGAAAGAGACAGACACATACAGGTACAATTTACAATGTGGGCATTTAGCAGAAGCTCTTAATCCAGAGTGACTTACAATAAGCAAAAACAAGAGAGAGAGAGAGAGAGAGAGAGAGAGAGAGAGAGAGAGAGAGAGAGACGTTGAAGAGAGGAGAGGAGAGATGAGGAGAGTGGAGGGGAGGAGAGGGGAGATGTTTGGAGGAGAGGAGATGATTTAGACGCTTGGTTTATCCCTATAATTCATGCTATATATATATACATACGCACGCACGCACGCACGCACACACACAATCAGACTCCCTCAATATTGATTAGTCGACTATTCGACTAATCCACACTATCATTATAATCATGATGCATAACAACTTACATGTAAGTATGCATAACAACAGTTATGAAGCATTTTAAGTGCATTATAATGCATTGTAAAAGCACTAAATAGTGCTTTTACAGGCGAGAAAGGAAGCCCATATAGGGCTTAGACAAGGTTCTCACCTATAATAATAAACAAAGAATAAGTTAAAACATAGAATTCAAACAAGATACTTACCTCATTAACCTTGCGGCTGCAAACAACTTTATTTAAGTCGAACAGAAAACATGCATAGTTTTATGTACTAGCTACATTTCTGGTGTGAAATGGCACAAACAGACCACCCCAGAATTGGCGCGCAAACGGTTTGAGGTCTGAATGTCTGTCTGGGATGGCTCCCATAGGGCTGCAGCTATTGCATGTGTGTGTGTGTGTGTGTGTGTGTGTGTGTGTGTGTGTGTGTGTGTGTGTGTGTGTGTGTGTGTGTGTGTGTGTGTGTGAGAGAGAGTTTGTCTAGCTATACTTATGGGGACTAAACGCATGTTCACACAGTCACCTGCAGGGGTCCTCTGACAGTGTGGGGACAAAATAGTAGGTCCCCACAACGGTTAGGGTTAGGTTTAGGGATAAGATTAGGGTTAGGGTTAGGGTTATGGGTTAGGTTTAGGGATAGAGGTTAGGGTAAGGCCACAGGACTTGCATAAAAATGAATGGAAGTCTATGTCCCCACAAGTGATGTAAATATATATAGTGTGTGTGTGTGCGTGCGTGCGTGCGTGCGTGCGTGCGTGCGTGCGTGTGTGTGCGTGTGCGCGCGTGTGTGTGTGTGTGTGTGTATAGCTACATATTCTTAAAAAGTTAAATAAATACATTTCAATTACTATCAGAAAACCTCAGGTCAGGATTGAGAAAGCATTGTTAGAACTGGCCTCAGGTATGAAATGGTTAATACAAATATTGAAACAGAGAATACGTTGCCTTCGCATCTAACTATTGTGACACTGCAATTCAATTCAATTAAAATCCTGTCATGCCCTGCATTAATCACTCATCATGTAGGCTACATATCTGAACCGTGAGAAACCAAAATGCTTTAGCTGGTAGAACTTGATCTCCTTGAGTCTTCCAGTAACACTGTCCTTTCAAAACCCGGCAATCTCTCTAATAACCATGCTTTTTTTGTATTTATGTTTTAATATTTAACATTTATGCTGCTCTGCAGGGTAGCTAGGACATATTAGGGGAGCTGGTATACATCGTTTTTCAGGCCAAGGACCCCTTTAGGCCAGTCCAAAAACTAAAAGTTCGGTTTCGAGAGACTATGGACAGGGCTTTAGCCGAGAGAGAGAGAGAGAGAGAGAGATAATGGGGGGAACACATTATATAATATAAACATATTGGAGTTTATTGAGGGTTTTGGAGGTGATGCCATGAAGGACGCTGTTGCAGTAATCCAACCGGGATGAGATGAAGGCGTGGATGAGGGCTTCGGCAGCAGAGGAAGTCAGGGAGGAGAGGAGGCGGGCGATGTTCCGGAGGTGGAAAAATGCTATTTTGGTGATATTGTTTACGTGGGGGAGGACTAGTGACAAGGGCGGGTCGAAGATACTCCTAGGTTGCGGCTGTGTTTAGATTTTTTTATTTTTTTTTACACATGCCGCCGGGCGTCTGCATTCCTTCCAATCACTCTATCTCATCCTGACGACGTGTTTACTTGTTTTTTTTTTAATTAAACTTGGATTCCCAGCAATGTAACTTAAGACCAACAGGTGCAATACCTGTCCTCCACCTTCCTGGCAGACAGTCAGACAGAACTACTTCTACTGCTGCTCTGCCAAACAAAAAACGAGTTTAGGAGGTTGATCGTGATGTGTCAACTCCGAGCCTGTAATAGACTGAAGTCGCTGTGCTTTCCCGTAAGCCACTGTCAGAAAACCCACCATACCGGGAAGTCACGGTTTAAGACCTTTGTTAACCTTTTTTTCTGAACCGTAAACTATTAGGCAAAAGATGTTTTATTTGTAAAGCACATTTCAACTACAAGGCAATTCAATCAGATTTACATAATAAAACATTAGTGCAAAGGAAAAGGAAATGAGTCTCTTTGGTAGGAAACACCTATTCAGGACAGTGTTTGCATTTGAATCTAATATGTGTATTTTGCATGTATACATGTGTGCGCATGCAGAGAGAGAGTAATAGGCCTACTATACTTGGATTGCTGAAGGCATCAGCCATTGAGAACAAGTGTGCAGAGTAGTAAACATACATACATATACATACAGTAGTAAGCCCAAAATAAGCAAATACACTTTGGAAACAACCCCAAAAGACAGCAACCTGCAGCTACTAATATTTACAATATACCTTTACAGGAAAAAAGGGTTAGGGGGTTAGGGTTAGATCCATGTTGATGACATGACTTTAGATATGCTGTGTACCGCTTTGCGTGATTTCAGGGAAAAAAATAGGAGCAGTGTCCAACAATTTGTTTTGCAAAAATTGGCCTCATGTTGCCGCTAGAAGAGGGCCATGTGAGAAATCAGGGGCGGAGGTTGTGGTTTGGCAGCCAAGGAGTTTGTGTGCAACGTTTGGCATAGATAGGGGCAACGGTGCCGAAGATATGAGTAGGGCAAAAGTGTGACGTGACGTGACGTGACGTGATGTGTTGAGACGGACAGACAGACGGTGGAGGTTTTGATAGTAACTAGTAAGACACCTCAGGGTGACTTGCGACCTCAGGGTGACATGCGACCTCGCCTGAGGTCGCGCCAATTCACCCTTTGTTAGCCTTCTGGTTGGTCCCTGACTGACCAACCAGCAGGCTCTATCTGCCTTGTCCCGCCCTGGTTCCGCCTTTTTTATGTTGAATTAGCTAAAACATAATTTTTGGAGAAATAAAAAAAAATGTAAAAACATGCCGAGTCACTATACTGCACCTGAGCAGGTCCATTTCACTGAAACCAAGTTTGAAATGAGAATTGAATACACAGAATAACAATACGAAACAACTGAATTACAATGGTAGTGGATGGAGTGTCCCACCGAATGTCCCACCAAGACACAGCAACCAATGGGTGTGAAGAGGGGCGGGACAACGGGCAGGACTTGACAAAGGGTGAATTCTTGGCCATCTGGCCAGTGATGTATATGGGACCAGTTACTCATATATGGAGACCCCTTCATGATAGTTATGTTATGTAAAAACATGCCCATATATGTCCTTAACACATCGACTGCCCACCAGGTGGCGCCAGTCATCCCCTCTAAGTGCCCAAATCTCCCTCCATCCACCTCCATTTTGTTCCTCACGGTTTATACAGGGCCCTGTTGCGTCTATGCATGCGTCATGACGTCACTGGTCACATGACCGTGGTCAGGATGTTGATATCTTCCACCCTGTATAGGGCAGTGTAGGTTATAGCTGTTGTTTGCCGATCATAATTTGGTCATTTTGCCTTCCATGCCCACAGTTTTAGCCATAAAACAAACATCAGAGATAAAAGGCTTAAGATGGGGAAAGCATTGGATTATATGGAGAAAAACGGCCGCGCAATGCTCCCATGGTCTAATGGAAACAACCTGCGGTGATTGGGCAACATCCCAGGGTTGCCCCGACCTTACGGTATTGTTACTGTAAATACAGTAAACACGTCAAACGCGTTGTGGGCCTGCAGCGACATCAAAGGGTTTGATTTAACACCTCGTGGGCATCCGATGAGTGTTAATATTGATAACATGATGTCCTTAATATTGACAATATAGGAATCTCCATATATGGGCATAAAACGTATGTTAATTAGTAATGCCAAGCAGGGCCTTGGTGAGTTAGGGCCTTGGTTTGATGCCTGTGGATCTCCATATATGGGCATAATGGGGTTCCCTAACATTCTCATTTTCAGCCTGGGATTTATGACAGAAATCTCCATGTATGGGCATAAAAGGTTTTCTTTTTTTTTCTTTCTGGGAATTATGGACTTTTATACCCTGAGAAATCTCATAGCTTGTCTGACTGTCAGTACAGGAAGTGATGTCACACATAAAAGGTTTGTTTCTTTTTCTGGGAATGACCATATATGGACTTTTATAACCTGAGAAATCTCGTAGCTTGTCTGACTGTCAGTACAGGAAGTGATGTCACGTGACATCCTTTTTATGCCCATATATGAGCCATTCTGTACCACATCACTGTGACTCACTAACATCACACTGACATCACTTCCTGTACAGCCAGACAGACAGACAGTCAGACAGACAGACAGACAGACAGACAGACAGACAGACAGACAGACAAGCTACAAGGTTTTTCAGGGTATAATGCAACCTTCGGTCACAACTAGTAAGGTTATTCTCCTCAAAACTGGCCAACAGTACAAAAGCAGGGCCTTTAGCCAATGAGGGAGCAGCGTTCTTGGTGAAATCAAGTGCAACCTGATATAAATAACAACAAGACTCCCTAAATCGGGAGATAAGTGACCATCAGGTCGCATTCACAAACTTTAGAAGGCAATGGTAGCCAATCAGGAGGGAATATGGGAAATGGGACAGATCCATGTTGATGACATGACTTAAGAGATACTGTGTAACGCTTTGCATGATTTTAGGGCAAAATCTGTAGGAGCATTGTCCAAATATGTGTTTTGCAAGAATCATCCTCATGGTGGCGCTAGAAGAGGGCCATGCGAGAGATGAGGGGTGGAGGTTGTGGTTTGGCAGCCAAGGAGTGTGTGTACCGCTTTGCGTAATTTTAGGGCAAAATCTGTTGGAGCAGATACCCAGGGGGCAAACCAGCCTTTTTTTAGGAAACCTGCATTTGCCCCGACATACAAAGTTGTCCACCAGAAATATTATCTATGACCCAGTAGGATCACAACCTATATGGACAACCCGGTCAATTTGTACAACAAAGTCCAATATGGCCGCCTTTAGTTTTAATGGGGGGTGATATAGGGCAAAATTTTAAACTGAGGGATATTTCCACGAAACTTCACAGGTTGATCAATGGTATACATATGAACATCTTTTGTATTGCAAGTTTCCATGAAATCCAATATGGCCGCCACAATATGGCCGCCATAATGTAAGGACCCAGAAAATAGGTTTTGCCTCTAACTTCTGAACCAGATGAGCTAGAAACGCAAACTTGGTGTCTATTTCATGGTGTCTGACCATGGGAGACTCAATGGAATAGCTAATTCCATTATTGGGTGTGTCTGGACCTTTATTGTGCATATTTGCAAGATGGTGGACTCCCAAAATAGAGCTTTAACATAATTTCTACCATGATTGTTGACTGCTTTTGCAAATACAAGCAATATGAATCCATTTGCTAAGATTTATGGCACAGAAGGGACTTATACCTGTATTATTCTTGAGTTTGCATGTTGTCAAAATGGCTGTAAACGAGATATTATATTTCCTGTCCGATTCTACTGTATGTAGTTGTAGCAATGACTTCAGATAAAATCAGAGACCAAAACAATGTATCTTAGAAATTATTTTTTAATTAAAAAAAAAGAAAGAAAAAAAGAGAGAGATTATCTCAATGAAATGAATGCAACTGCCTTTTTGGGTCTTTCACACATAGACATGCACATGCTTTCCAACAACTTCAGCTTCAGGGAAATTATAATGAACACATGATTAAAACAGGCTGCATTATAATGCAAATAATTGCTAGTCACTATCACTGTCATGTGTACCTATCCTGCTGCATCTTGTCTCCAGTCCTTGGCAACGACACCCCAAGTAGCATGCAATTCCCTTCTTCGCACATGAACAGTTTTTCTGGCAGCCTTTGATACAGCTACATGATATTGCCTTGTCCATTGATATAGGCCAGGCTGGCTCTGTAGATGGACAGGGGACTGCCTTCCCATCACTGAGAGACCATCCATATTTCAGTGAAGCAAGGGATGTCTGGCTTCGCGATGTGTGCAGTTTTATCTATTATGGCTGCTAGAGCAGCTCTTTTCAGGTGCAGGCCAAAGGCATTTTCTGTAGGTGGCAGCAGCTTCAACAGAGTTGATCGGTTATTTAGGAACTTGTACACTCTCAGCTTTGCCAGGTCAAAGTCCTCCGAATGGTCAGCTTTTGATGCATATACAGCTATTGTGAGGTCTCTAGCCTGATTCTTGACATCCTCTGAGAGGGAATAAGAGGAATTTTCACCAAACTCCTGAAGTGCAGGGAGATCTAGACCCATGCTGGTCTTGAACCATGCCTTCTTTCCAGTGAAAAGGGGATAGCTGGTGGTAGCTCTGCCACTCAGGCTGTGAATAAAGGGCAGGGCACGACACTGTGCGAGTCCAAGGGCTGAGACCATGTGATGGATAGGAAGATATGCATCCTGCTCTGTTCTCACCCACAGCTCTGGAAGGTCTAGGAGGTGGGTGGCAGCATGATATAGGCACATGATGATGATGTCTGTGTCATTAGCATGGATGACAACTCTGTCAACTTTTTGAGCCTGGTAAAGAACACAGACATCATACACTTTTGCTGTGACCGGTACAGTGGACCCTGTCTTAAGACAGCTGAGCAGGAACACAGGTATGTCTTTTGCAGGTATTCAAAACCTGCAAAAGAATATGAAGTCTCTGCACAATATACAGCTCCTGATCCTCAAGAGTTTTATGCTGTCTCTGAAAACAAAGCAAACCTTCTAAGATTCCTCTGTGAAGAATGGTGTCAAAATGAGACACTTAAGTCTGCTCTTGGTACAATTCATCTTTACCTGAGTGGAGGATTTAAAGAAGAGACAAGGAGTGTGGTGATCAAGGAGGGGTGTGTTGTTGATGTCCCTGCACTAGAGTCAACACAACAGGAGGCCGACACAAGGGTAATTCTACACACCATCTACAGTGTCCAGGCTCACAAAGTTGATAGAGTTGTCATCCATGCTACTTGGGGTGTCGTTGCCAAGGACTGGAGACAAGATGCAGCAGGATAGGTACACATGACAGTGTTAGTGACTAGCAATTATTTGCATTATAATGCAGCCTGTTTTAATCATGTGTTCATTATAATTTCCCTGAAGCTGAAGTTGTTGGAAAGCATGTGCATGTCTATGTGTGAAAGACCCAAAAAGGCAGTTGCATTCATTTCATTGAGATAATCTCTCTCTTTTTTTCTTAAATTAAAAAATAATTTCTAAGATAGATTGTTTTGGTCTCTGATTTTATCTGAAGTCATTGCTACAACTACATACAGTAGAATCGGACAGGAAATATAATATCTCGTTTACAGCCATTTTGACAACATGCAAACTCAAGAATAATACAGGTATAAGTCCCTTCTGTGCCATAAATCTTAGCAAATGGATTCATATTGCTTGTATTTGCAAAAGCAGTCAACAATCATGGTAGAAATTATGTTAAAGCTCTATTTTGGGAGTCCACCATCTTGCAAATATGCACAATAAAGGTCCAGACACACCCAATAATAAAATTCGCTATTCCATTGAGTCTCCCATGGTCAGACACCATGAAATAGACACCAAGTTTGCGTTTCTAGCTCATCTGGTTCAGAAGTTAGAGGCAAAACCTATTTTCTGGGTCCTTACATTATGGCGGCCATATTGTGGCGGCCATATTGGATTTCATGCAAACTTGCAATACAAAAAATGTTCATATGTATACCATTGATCAACCTATGAAGTTTCGTGGAAATATCCCTCAGTTTAATATTTTGCCCTATTCACCCCCCATTAAAACTAAAGGCGGCCATATTGGACTTTGTTGTACAAATTGACCGGGTTGTCTATATAGGTTGTGATCCTACTGGGTCATAGATAATATTTCTGGTGGACAACTTTGTATGTCGGGGCAAATGCAGCACACCTTCCTTTGCCCCCTGGGTAAGAGGAAGTCAGGGAGAGGCGGGCGATGTTCCGGAGGTGGAAAAATGCTATTTTGGTGATACTGTTTACGTGGGGGAGGACTAGTGACAAGGTGGGGTCGAAGATACTCCTAGGTTGCGGATGTGTTTAGATTTTCTTTTTTTTTTTTACACATGCCGCCGGGCGTCGGCATTCCTTCCAATCACCTGACGACGTGTTTACTTGTTTTTTAATTAAACTTGGATTCCCAGCGATGTAACTTAAGACCAACAGGTGCAATACCTGTCCTCCACTTTCCTGGCAGACAGTCAGACAGAACTACTTCTGCTGATGCGGTGCCAAACAAAAAACTAGTTTAGGAGGTTGATCTGATCTGTCAACTCCATGCCTGTAATAGACTGAAGTCGCTGTGCTTTCCCGTAAGCCACTGTCAGAAAACCCTCCATACCGGGAAGTCACGGTTTGAAACCTCTGTTAACCTTTTTTCGGAACCTTAAACAGAGAAGTTTTATCTGTAAAGCACATTTCAACTACGAGGCAATTCAATCAGATTTACATAATAAAACATTAGTGCAAAGGAAAAGGAAAATAAGTCTCTTTAACCCCCGGCCCCACCGGGCGCGCCGAGCGTCGCGTCAACGGCAACGCTGGGAACGCTCCCGTTTTAATCAATCAAGGGTGCTCCACTGCCGACGGCAACGGCAGCGTCGGACGCTCCGGTGACGGCGTCCAAACTCGAAAATCGCCCCGGTTCAATTTTTTTACGGCGTCCACAACGTCCAGTCATGTATAAATTATGATTAAATGTAATTGCATTGCATTTAAATGTATATAGGCCTATAAACACCTATTCAGGACATTTACAGTGTTTGCATTTGAATCTATTATGTGTATTTTGCATGTTTACATGTGTGCACATGCCGAGAGAGAGTAATAGGCCTACTTGGATTGCTGAAGGCATCAGCCATTGAGAACAAGTGTGCAGGATAGTATACATACATACAGTAGCAAGCCCAAAATAAGCAAACACACTTTGGAAACAACCCCAAAAGACCCCAAAAGCAACCTGCAACTACTAATATTTACAATATACCTTTACAGGAAAAAGGGTTAGGGGGTTAGGGTTAGATCCATGTTGATGACATGAATTTAGATATACTGTGTACCGCTTTGCATGATTTTAGGGAAAAATATAGGAGAAGTGTCCAAAAATGTGTTTTGCAAAAGTTGGCCTCATGGTGGCGCTAGAAGAGGGCCATGTGAGAAATCAGGGGCGGAGGTTGTGGTTTGCCATCCAAGGAGTGTGTGTACAACGTTTGGCATAGTAGGGGCAACGGTGCCGAAGATTTGAGTAGGGCAAAAGTGTGACATGACGTGACGTGGCGTGACGGACAGACAGACGGTGGAGGTTTTGAGAGTAATTATATACTATATATACTACTAGTAAGGTTATTCTCCTCAAAACTGGCCGACAGTACAAAGGCAGGGCCTTTAGCCAATGAGGGAGCAGCGTTCTTGGTGACATCAAGTGCAACCTGATATAAATAACAACCAGTAAGTCTCCATAAATCGGGAGATAAGCGACCATTAGGTCGCATTCACAAACTTTAGAAGGCAATGGTAGCCAATCAGGAGGGAATATGGGAAATGGGACAGATCCATGTTTGTTGATGACATGACTTAAGAGATACTGTGTACCGCTTTGTGTGATTTTAGGGCAAAATCTGTAGGAGCAGTGTCCAAAAAATTGTTTTGCAAGAATCGGCCTCATGGTGGCGCTAGAAGAGGGCCATGTGAGAGATGAGGGGTGGAGGTTGTGGTTTGGCTGCCAAGGAGTGTGTGTACCGCTTTACGTAATTTTAGGGCAAAATCTGTTGGAGCAGAGGAAGTCAGGGAGAGGCGGAGGTGGGCGATGTTCCGGAGGTGGAAATATGCTATTTTGGTGATACTGTTTACGTGGGGGAGGACTAGTGTCAAGGTGGGGTCGAAGATGACTCCTATGTTGCGGATGTGTTTAGATTTTTTTTTTTTTTTTTACACATGCTGCCGGGCGTCGCCACGTCGGCATTCCTTCTAATCACTCTAACTCATCCTGACGACGTGTTTACTTGTTTTTTAATTAAACTTGGATTCCCAGCAATGTAACTTAAGACCAACAGGTGCAATACCTGTCCTCCACTTTCCTGGCAGACAGTCAGACAGAACTACTTCTGCTTCTGCGGTGCCAAATAAAAAAACTAGTTTAGGAGGTTGATCTGATCTGTCAACTCCAAGCCTGTAATAGACTGAAGTCGCTGTGCTTTCCCGTAAGCCACTGTCAGAAAATCCATCATACCGGGAAGTCACGGTTTGTAACCTTTGTTAACCTTTGTTTTCTGAACCGTAAACTATTAGGCAAGAGATATTTTATCTGTAAAGCACATTTCAACTACAAGGCAATTCACTAGGAGAGACCAAGCATCAGACAAAAAATAGATTTAAGGTTGTTTATTAAAACCGAGAGTATGCATTCTTGGCCATAAACGGCCAAGAATGCAGTGCTAATGGTCATCTAAGGTCAGCACTACGCGCAAGCGTGCAGTGTGCAGCTTAGATGGCCAATTAAGGGCACCAACAATATTTAGCCTTTGGTGTATGGTCGTTTATGGGCGCATTGCATACGAAGCATGCAACGTGCAGCATAAACGGCCATAATGCTGAGTGCGAAATAGTCATCTAAGGACATCACAACACGCAAGTGTGCTGTGTGCAGCTTAGATGGCTAAGACGCCCGATCAGCATGGGGGAGACGGCACGGTCATCGGGGCATGAATGACGTAGGTGCCGGCTAAGTCATCGGGGCATGGATGACATGGGGGTGCCAGCGTGGTCATCGAAGGTCACGCACCAATGCAAGCATTACGCAAGCATTACTCTCTCTCTCAGCATGTGTGCGCGCACATATGTATACATACATACCCATATTAGACTCAAATACACACACATAAAACCCTGAAATCTTATTTTCCTTTTCCTGTAGAAGAAAGAAACTGCACAAACAGTTTCTCACAACGCATCGCAGCGCGACACGTTGTGAGCCTGACTACGGTATGTCACCCATGGTGAGACAGAACTTATTATATGTACTGTTTGACCGTTAGTATCCGTTGTATGTTTTGTTATGTGTTTTTCATACAGTCATTTGAACACCTCTGATGTCATTTATCCAACATTGTGGCTCCTCCCTTCCCTGTCATTTTGTTTGATTCAGGTCCGCAGATAGGCCTAAATGTTGTGAAAATAGCCGATCTACAAGCTCACAATACTGCGCGTTGTGAGACGCTGTGGGCTTGTAGTTCGTCTATTTTCATAATTTCTGCCTCTTTGTCATATTAATTGACAATTTGGCCAATGTCTGACCAGTTTTTAAAGCACAGTTTGATGATTACTTTTGATGCAGTGATGATTTCTTTATTCTTCTTTTGTTTAGGTATTAAAAAGGTCCTAAAAGTCCTGTCACGTCACTGTCATCTGGGGAACGTCGTGTGTGTGATTAATAAGACATTCTCTAGGGTTTCTCATGCAGATCCAGTTCCAGTCACCTGAGGCTGCCTGAGGCCCAGTGCCAGCTGGAAGTTATCCACAACGTGTTGCATCATCATGGTTATCCTAAAAGAGATGACGTGGCCCGTGCGTGCGTGCGTGCGTGCGTGCATGCGTGTGCATTAGGGCATTAACGAAAAAGTCGACAAGTCCACTCAGTCGACTTCATTACACAAGTCGACTCCCACCAGAGAAAGTCGAAAGTCAAAGTTAAAAAAAAAAAAAAATTCTATTGTGAAAA
Organism: Nannobrachium achirus; assembly: GCF_963921795.1. Classification (NCBI taxonomy): domain Eukaryota; kingdom Metazoa; phylum Chordata; class Actinopteri; order Myctophiformes; family Myctophidae; genus Nannobrachium; species Nannobrachium achirus. The sequence goes on from NC_137814.1 coordinate 60,169,780, forward strand.
TAGCAGATCTACATGCTCACAACACCTCGCGATTGGATATTTTCACAATTTCTGCCTCTATATATTTGATAATTTGGACAAATGGTTTAATTTGCCATTTTAGAGGTATTAAAAAGTCCTTAAATTGGCACTTTAGAAATCTGAAGATACACTCTATACACTTAAAATTTATGTTTTTTTTTTGTTTATCAAACGATAAAGTCGACTTCAAATCAACGTTTACTGAGTCGAGTCGACTTGCAAAAATCACAAGTCGTTAGTGCCCTAGTGTGCATGTGCGTGTGTGTGTGTGTGTGTGTGTGTGTGTGTGTGTGTGTGTATGAAATGCTCCTTCTCTCCACTGGCACCGTGGTGAGCATATCGTAGCCATGGAGGATGAAGACTGGGTTGTGTTTTGGAATGGAGATGATAAACGATGGTTCGACAAACCATGTTATAATGCCAACCACTGGATTTGTGGAAGAGTTCTGTGCTAAAAAGGCCGGATGTAGGCATAGGCGAGGGTAATAATGCCCCCCTAAATGCCCTTTCTGCCCCACCAAACATGATGGCATGCAACAATCAAAAATGTCAAATATATTTTAAACTATTTGAAATGTTATGTCTCACCAACAAACGACACCGTTTCATCATCCAAAAACACACACCCTTATCTGTGCATGCTGTTGAAAAGAGTACTGCTGCAGACATTTTCCCATCGCATATTTTAACACCTTCTAAGCCAAGGGGGGCCCCTTAATGTTAAAACCGTACTATATCGCACATCCCCCCAGGGACTCTCAGCCAGGCCGTCTATTCCCGGACTTTGTCTTTAAAACCGGAATAAAAGCTTTTGATCCGAAAATCGGCGATCGTCTAACCTTCCCTAGTCACCACTCGTGCACTGATGGCTCATGCAGACCGTGCATGAAGCAGAGGTGACGTCAGCGCCTCTCCTTCTCCAAGGCACCTTCCACCCATCCGTTTACTGTCTACACACTCGAGCTCCTCCTGCAGCCATGCTTGGGGCTATGCTAGCGAAACTTTTCAGTTCTGTTCTTCAGTCACACATGGACTATTTGCGGGGACATTTACGTGAAAGGATCGCGCACGCGAAACGCACGGGGACATCGACGATCGGCCAAAACCCCCATTCTATCCCAACGGAGATCGAGAAAATCATGGTGAGTTACTGGCCTGGGGGGGGAAAAAAAAGAAAAAACAGCGGCGCTGTTCAAGATGGAGGGGCTGCGGGGTCATGTTTATAAACATAATATTATGTCTCAGATCACAATACAATAATAGAAATTTCACGGCTAATCTACCAACCACCATTCTATTTCGGACTGCAACGTGTTAACTAAACACCATATTCTCAATAACTCTAGTCCACCCCAAGACATTTGTGATCTGGAATAGTGGGACCAATAGGGCTCCCCCAAAAGAGAAGAAAACAGGATGCGCACGGCTATACCCCACACTGTAAAACAGCATGTTACAGACACGCCAACAAGTGCATGACGGGGCACCTGGGGTGCCGCAACGGCAGTCCAGGGGTGCCGCGAGACAATTTGATAATACCGTATTTGGAATTTATTTGTACACTTAAAAAATATTTAGTATAATTTTAAACTTGAAGTACAAAGTTATTTTCAGTCAGTTCTAACCAAAATGGCTGTTATCTCAATGTTTTCCACGCAACATAATCACTAAAATATGCTATTGTTATGGGCTGGCTGTTTTTTCATTTTGTTTTAGTCTATTTTTCCCTACAGGGTCTGGTCTGGCTGGCATGTGGGTGTGTGGAGGTCTACCTGGGCGGTGTTCTCTCTTCCTGAATCATCCTCCTGTTGGCTGGCTGTTCTCCTGGGGTGGTTCCTCTAATCAAGCTGAGAGGATAAAAGCCTGGCTCTCCACTCCAGCCCTTGCCAGTTTGTTCAGTTGCCGACCGATCGCTCCCATTACTCCACACCTGCTGCCGGCCCACCAGACCAGCTTTCTACAGCCAACAGCCCTAACTTGAATGTCTAATTTTGATTTTTGAACTTCTTGATTTTTGGAACTAAGTTGAATTAAAGACACATTCAACTTGTCATTCTCTGGTTCTGAGTTCTGCTTTTGGGTCTAAGACACTTACCCTAACAGCTATAAATATAAGGTGCTGGGAGTGAAAATGATGAATAACGTCACTGCCAGCCAGGCAAAAACCTTTATCTCCAAGTTTCAAATGTGTATGTTTTTTGGTAAAATAAAAGCCCTACTTCATCATACAAAAGTGTCACACAAGTAGTGAAAATAACAGATCAACAAGCACACAGTGTGCTTGTAGATCGGCTATTTTCACTATTTTAAATCTATTAAAACTAGCCCTTACCCGTTCAAAGATATGAGCTCCGAAATGATGTGCAGTGTGTAGGTTATGGGATGTGCACTGTGCACAAAGTATATGAGGGATGAAAAGTAACTTTAACTGGTGCTTGCATGATAATAATGTAGGAGCATCAATGTAAGAAATACCCGTTTAATGGCTACAGAGATACTGTGTACCGATCTGCATGACTTTTGGACAACAACCCCCCCCCCCCCCCCCCCCCCCACGCACACACACACACACACACACACACACACACACACACACACACACACACACACACACACACACACACACACACACACACAGCAGGTTAAACATGTTGCCTCATGCTAGATGCAGAATAGATAAGCCTCATGCTAGATGCAGAATAGATAGTATAGAAATAGAAATGTTAATATACAGCATACGATTTGTGAAAGTGACAAACAGGCTTCACAGTTATGTCAGGTGTGTTCATATGCTAATGGTGATGCGATTTCAGATCAATTGCTCCAGCCACTGAGGAGAAACGCTGTTACAGACAGACAGACTTTTGGAAAATTATATGTTTGATAACACAAAAAGAGAAGGTTTTGGACATACAAGGTTTCCACCCGACAATGATGATTTAATGTAGGGGTGCCTCGGATGAAAAACAATATTCCTAGGGTGCCCTGTGACAAAAAAGGTTTGGGAACCCCTGCTGTAGCCTGATGCAGGTGTAAGACCTGTTGTGTTTGTATCGTGTGTTATACTGTAGGTATAAGTGTGCCAAAATGCTTCTTTTTCTATTCATTTCGGGTGTTTTAGGGGGTCGCCCCCTGTCATTTCTTCCTGCCCCACCTAGTGCCAAAGGCTAAATCCGGCCCTATAATGTATTTTTTTCACAATATATTAGTTAGTTGGTGTGTTGGTAGAGCTGATGGATGTGTGTTCAAAGTTTGATTTGGTTTGTCTGCTGGGTTTTTAGCCCAAAGACTGTTTTTTCGTGCAAAACAAATGCTTGCAATGGATTCAGAATAATTAAAAACACCTAGTTAGACCCCTCACAGCCCACTTAAAGCATATTTTTGGAAGTGATTTTGGAAGTGAATGAGACCCAGAATTACCCTGGCTGTCAAACATTTTGCTAGGGATGTTGAATTTCAATCTTTGTTTGATGTGTTACAACCTTTACGAACACATTGGTGAACAAATTGTTTGGTAAGGAATTTATTCCCAGATTTGACAGTTATTCTGTTAATTTTCCCTGACTATCACAGTGACAGCTGTCTCTCACCACTGCAGTCTAGAGCAGTGGTTCTCAACCTTTTCAGGCCGCGACCCCCCAAATAATCATATTTTAACTGGGGATCCCCCAACCCTACGAGCACTAAGAGTTGAGGCATTACATTTTGTATAACACGGTTCTATTGTGAAAATAGCAGATCTACATGCTCAGGTGTTGTGAGCATGTAGATCGGCTATTTTCAAAATTTCTGTCTCTAATATTTGACAATTTGGCCAATGTTTAACATGTCATTTTAGAGGTATTGAAAAGTCCTTAAATTGTCACTTCAGAAATGTGCAGATACCCTCTAGTCTATAAACTTAAACTGTATGTTAGTTTGTTTACTGTTGAGTGAGAAAACAATTTTCACATTAAGCTTAACATCTGGGGACCCCCCAGAAATAATTTGGGGACCCCCCTGGGGGTCCCGACCCACAGGTTGAGAACCACTGGTCTAGCGTACTGAGAGAGAGAGAAAAGCAGTGTGTTCCTGATAATAGTATTTATTTTCAATTATTAATTAATATAGAATAATGTTGCAGATTTATTTTGCATCAATATCAGTTCATTCCCAACCTGGGGGTGGTGCTGCGAGGGAGTGCGGCACCTAGCGATGGGGGTGATTCAAATATTATATACCAGTAAGACTCCCTAATCCGGAGATAAGCGACCGTCAGGTCGCAGCGTGATTTTAGGGCAAAATGTGTAGGAGTAGTGTCCAAAAATGTGTTAGAAAAAAATGGCCTGATGGTGGCGCTATATTATATATTATATTCAAATAATTATAGAGGAGTAAAAATGTTGCGATGTAGTTGAGCAGAAGCATGAACGAAAAACATAAATAGTAAATAATCAAGTAAAACTGTACTTCAGTAATAGCGTAAATGCACTTACTGTAGTTGCATTACAGCACTGCTCTTGATAGTATCAATACTTAACACTTCACCCATTCTGAAATAGGCCTGCTAGCCTACAGTGCATAGTGGCTACCAACACAGTGACACACAATGTGTTTTCAATATTCATCAGAACCAGTAGAGGGTGCTCTATCACAGCTGCTACAGTATGTCCTATAGTGAAGATAGAAGCACACGCGCGCGCGCGCACACACACACACACACACACACACACACACACACACACACACACACACACACACACACACACACACACGCATGCATGCTCGCACACACATACATACACAGAGTCAGAGAGAGAGAGAGAGAGAGAGAGAGAGAGAGAGAGAGAATACAAGGTATTTGAAATTCTATTTTGTATTTTGTATTTTGTATTTGGCTGGGATGGAAACAAATGTAATGTAATTTGTATCAAACTACTTTCAGGCCTAGTATTTTCCGTATTTTAACTCTCATACTGCCAGATTATTTATTTATTTATTGGGTCTGGTGCCATCAAAAAGCGGCTTACCTTTGCGACGTTATAGTAGATAGACAGACAGACATTTATTTATTTATTTTTATTTTTTTGGGTTGTGCAATAGTGCACTTTGGTCTGCCAGGCAGCAGAGGGCGGCGTCATGCGAGAATGAATGTGAATTGTCCTGCTATGTGTTGCTGTACATTCAGAGCAGTCACTGGCTACAGAGCCTTACAGCCAGAGGAAATCAACAAGGAAGTGAATTGTTCTCCGTTGATCTAACGCATAATGGATTTTTTACACCATCACCGCGGAAAATGTGTTTACAGTAGACGGCCGCGCGACCCCTCATCAGCTTACAGTCATCAGACGAACGAACCGAACGAGCGCCGTATTGGCGGAGAGGTCTTGCGAAATCGGGCGAACGTGAACGTTCGAAGCGGTGGGAGAGTTAAATACAAAATATTTTTTTCATGTCATTTTCTCAAATTAACACAATTTACCGGCTATCTGTCACGTCACGTCACACGTTTCCCCTACTTATAGGCCTATCTCCGCCACCGTTGCCCATATCCATGCCAAACTATGCACACACACTCCAAACCACAACCTCCACCCCTCATTTCTTACATGGCCCTCTTCTAGCACCACCATGAGGCCGATTCTTGCAAAATGTCTAGACTCATGCATGTCTTCAACATGGTTCTGTCATAGGCCACCATCAGGCTGATTTTTTCAAACACATTTTTGGACACACATTTTGCCCTAAAATCACACAAAGTGGTGCACAGTAGGCCTATCTACAACATGACCGCCGGCTCGCCGCCGCTTATTTCCGGGTTGTGTCTGCGGTGGCTCGAGATGGGTGCATTTTATTTCATGATAAAAATAATGTATTTTACAGAGTGGGTGGGGTGCTGAGAGGGTTCCCACCGCGGAGAATAGACTTTCAACAACGCAAAACTACCTTTGTTTAGGTGAGTGGCGAAGTAGTTTAGTTTATTTTAACTGAAGTTGAGCCGTCATAGGGGCTGAGAAATCCTGGTCTAGTCTTTGAGTCACCCACCTGTCAGAGCGTCATTGCAGCTGACACTCTGGACCAGAGCTTGGTGGTGCTAGTTCACTTCATGTATTGACCTCTAACTGTAGAACTATAGGCCGTAGCATGACGCCAGGGGCGTTATAGGGTCTTAGATAGTGGGGGGGATGACATAGTCGCGCCCTCATGCGCGCGCGAAAATTATCGGTTTTATACGGTTTTGATCGTGTTTTATTCTGGTTTCCGCAGTTTATTTTTTTGCTAAATGTAACACAATCGGGAACGGCACACTACACTTTCCCTTTGCCTCTCCACATGCACCAGCCAGCAAGATAGTCTATAGTAGAGATGGATTTCTTGGTACCCACAGACAGACAACACGTGCCAGTTTCATATAATCATTCAGTTCCAAAAGCTTTTCAGTTAATCTACTTAGTTACTTTACACCACTGTCTACTACAGCAAGCATGATGGTTCCCAAACGTTTTAGCCCGTGAACCAAGATAAACTAAACTTTAGGGGACCCAAACTATAGTAGTAGTGAAAATAGCAGATCTACAAGCTCACAACGAGTCGCTTTGCGCTGCGTTGTGAACTTCTAGATCGGCTATTTTCAGGACCCAAACAATGTGTCCGCGATGCGACCCATGCATTGGTCCCGACCCCAGTGTTTGGAATGGAAACAGTGGTTCTGGTTCACCATGCCACTAGCCCAAACAGTGTACATTAGCCAGCAGCATAGCATCCACACTCTAACTCTAATATAGCCACGACTCACCATGTGCTGAGTGAGGATGAGGAGCAGAGCATCGTCCTCTGCTCCTTAATGCCTTTATAGCCTACATGGTCTTGTCTTGGTGTTCTGTTTATATTCCTTTATGCCTGTGTTGTTAATTTCACCACAAGTCCATGACGCACCGTACGCACGGACGACAGAGAGGTGGACCACAGTTAAAAGGGGGGTCCTTTGAAAGCCATTTCCTCTCTGCACAGAAGCGCATTTCAAAACAAGAGTCTTTATTTTAATTTTTTCATCTATACAATCGATCATTCAACATGTTTATTTTGAAATTGTCCTGGAAATAGAAGTAGCCAAATAGCCATTTTTTTTAAGCAGCCCGGCCGGCAAAAAAGGGGGGGATGAAATCACGTTTTTATGAAAGTGGGGGTGTGCCGCCGTACTCACAATGAATGGGTGTGACGCGCCTGCGTGACGCACAAACACACCTACACACAACCAAGCATATGGAACCAGTAAGACTCCCTAATCGGGAGATAAGCGACCGTAGGTCACTTATCTCCACAAATAGGGCAAAAATGTGTTTTTCCAAAATCTTCCTGATCCATGTTGATGACATGAGTGTAGACATTCTGTGTAGTGATTTTCGTGATTTTAGGGCAAAATCTGTAGGAGCAGTGTCCAAAAATGTGTTTTTAAAAATCGGCCTGAAGGTGGCGCTATATGGGACAGATTCATGTTGATGGGATGAGTGTAGACATACTGTGTAGCAATTTGCGTGATTTTAGGGCCAAAACTGTAGGAGCAGTGGCCAAAAATGTGTTTTAAAAATCGGCCTGAAGGTGGCGCTAGAAGAGGGCCATGTGAGAAATGAGGGGTGGGGTCTCCGCGTTGCCTTGGCGGACGAATAGGTACCGGCCGCGGCTCTCCCGGACGCTCCTAGGCCGAGTTACGGCATTTTATGTGAGCTGCAGTGGAGGGGGTCCTCCACTGGGGGCGTCACCACTTTTGCATCCGTTCTGGAGCAGCAGGAGTGGGTGGTCCCCAGGAATTCCCCGTGAGCAGCCCCGTTGGGGTGGTCATTTGGTCATTTTTGCACATTTGGTCATTTTTTACACCTGGGGGTCCCCCAGGGACCTGGGGGTCCCTGAAGCTCCGGGGGTCCTTGGAGGTTGTAGTTTGGCAGGTAAGGAGTGTGTGTGCAAAATGTGGCATGGATGGGGGCAACGGTTGTGGAGATATGAGCAGGGCAAAAGTGTGACGTGTGACGTGTGCCTCACGGACGGACATTCTTTTACACCTGGGGGTCCCCCAGGGACCTGGGGGTCCCTGGAGCTCCGGGGGTCCTTGGAGGTTGTAGTTTGGCAGGTAAGGAGTGTGTGTGCAAAATTTGGCATGGATGGGGGCAACGGTTGTGGAGATATGAGCAGGGCAAAAGTGTGACTGACTGACTCACTCACAGACGGACAGCCGGTGGAGGTTTTGGTAGTAAATGCGACCTACGGTCTGGATATCCTCTCCACTACTTAACATTTTAGTCTATTTTCTATTGTTTTATTTAGTGTTGATGAAATTGTCAATATATTTAGTCTTACAGTTTCAGTCATCACAGCTTAGTTTTTATTTAGTTTTAGGTAGGTAGTCGACAAACATTTTTAGTCACAGTTTTAGTCGCCAAAATCAACACTGGAACCTCTGCGGGGACGTGCAGAGAATGATAGAGACATTTCTAAAAGGGCCTTTTGCTGAAAATATCGAAAATAGCAGACCTCCAAGCTCACAACGCGTCACGCTGCGACACATTGTGAGCTTGGAGGTCGGCTATTTTCAGTGCGTGATACCGCAATGAACTAAGCATAATCAAGTGAATACTGATGCGGTGTAACGGCATGGATATTTCTTACTTTCTTACCTTTTGCTGTGAGACTGAGCCAGGGCAGGGCTCTGTAAGCAGTATGCTTCTCCCCATTCCCTTTTTTGGCACCTTGGACACTTGTCAAATGGACTCTGTGCTTTTTACTTTTTCTTTCTGTATTATCTATCAAGTTCTCTTCGACAGTACAAAGGCAGGGCCCTTAGCCAACGAGGTGCAGCCAAAGGGTAGATCTGTGTGCCCATATATGGTGTTACATGCGAGCCCACACTGTTTCGCAGGAACAGTATATCTAGTTCTCTTTTGATACTATGCTATCTATGTTCAGATGCACTGATATCAGACATCCAATTGTATTGTACTGTCCAAAACATGTAACAAACTGAACTGAACACAAGATGCTGCATTCAGTTCAGGAGAGTTTGGACAAGCTATAGGCAATGCTGCCTTCAGGTACGGCATGGAAAGAGGGCATTAGCATTTCTTTCACCATATTACAAACTGCATTCTGGAGAGGGCACTTTTTACAGACAGGTAAAAGTGCAGGGGCTCAAGCCCCCTTTGATGTGTGCACATGCCTGAACCTGAATCATTATGACCACATTGAGTCCTCTCCACGCCCCTTTCTCACAAGTATTAAGAGCTGCCACTCCGCTGCCCCGTCCTTCATTTGACCCTCTGTGTCCTACTGTACTTTTACTGTACACCATGCATCTGATCACACTGGCCCTGGGCTGCATGCTGCTGACTGAGGGTAAATACATTATCATTATTATTATTATTATTTCTCTCTTCACCCAAATAGAGTCTGCTGTCTCCATTTTTTGAGCTGTGGTAAACCGCTCCATAGAGTGGCTGTGCGTGTGTCTGTAGCCTTTTTCCTCAGCGTTTTGCCATAGCAAAATGTGTGTGTAGCATAGCCTGTACATCCTAGACAAAAATCCTAGTCTGAAGACGTTATGCAAGCACGACCACCGCTCACTTCACATTGTGTGTGATTTTTTAATTAAAGTATGAAAAAAACTAAAACCAAAATAACAAAAAAACGAATAAAAACTAGCAAAACTGCTCTAAATACAAATTAAAACTAACTGTCTCATGTTGTCTACCCGTCGTCTTAGCCGCTGCGCTGAGATGCTACTCCTGTAACCAGACCGACACGGATACAACCAACGATGACTGCACCAAAATAGAAGATTGTCCTCCCTCCCCTGTGTCTTGGTTAACGTGGAAGTGCTTTACATTCTCAACAGAAGGTGAAAATCCGGTTTCATCTTCAGATGAGCACCTTCAGACAAGCAGCTCTCCAGAGGTGGAAGGTAAGTAAATGACTGACTGACCTAGTCAGGGACGTGCTGGCCATTGGGAAAAGCGGGACAACTCCCGAACGGCCGGTTCATTCCCGGCCGGTTCAGGCCGGCCATTAGGAAAAAATGACAAATAAAATGTCGGCCGTCGTTCCATTTTGGGGGCTGGGCGGCCAACAAAGTAAATCGTCACTGTCGGGCAGAAACCTCGTATATCCAAGTTTCAAATGTATACATTTTTTCGCAAAGCAAAGCCCTGCTTCATCATACAAGGCCGTTGCACAAAAGTAGTGAAAACAGCAGATCTACAAGCACACAACGCCTCGCGGTGCGAGGCGTTGTGTGCTTGTATATTGGCTGTTTTCACTAGTTTAAATCATTTTTAAAATGATAAATACAAAACAAACGGTTTTGGACATACAAGGTTTCCACCCAACAACGACAAAATATAACTCATGTACAGTAATTGGCCCACTGGCTTGTCACTTGTCATGATCTGAAATGGCAAATCTTTGAGTAGCAGCAGCGCTATAGAGATAGATCTCTATCTTTATAGCACGCAATGAGGGCCTCTCCAACTCTTTTTCCCGGGCTGAATCAGGGGCCCAGCATGTGCCTGGACCTAGTACACTGGTTTTCAACCACCTGTGGTCCTCGAGGGGGTTGAAAGAGAGTTGGTAACCTAATGCAGTGGTTCTCAACCCAGGGGGGGTCCCCCAATGATTGTGTGTGTATGTAGCATGTAGGCCTAGATCTGCTATTTTCACAATAGAACCGTGTTATACAAAATGTAATGCCTGAAAAGGTTGAGATCCCACTGACCTAATGGACCCTTATAGATCTTTAACCCTCGAGGGTGTAAATGAAAAGTATAATTTTACGCACTCAAGAGTTACATTATTGTTAAATATGCACAATTCAATTGAAAATGTAAAAGAAAAGAAGAAAAAAAAAAGACTTGGTCAACATTGCCTGTTATCCAGGCACGTGCCCACATATACATCAAAGGGGGCTTAAGCCCCTGCCTTTTTATCCGTCTGTAAAAAGTGTCCTCTCCAGACCATGAATGCAGTTTTTACTATGGTTTTTCCATGCCGTACCTGAAGGCAGCATTCAAGAGAATTGTCGTGTCCAAACTCTCTTGAACTTGAATGACAGCGTCTTATGTTGAAAGAATTGCCCTCTCTGTATAGAAATCCATGCCATTATGCCACATCTCCAGTAATGACTTGATTATGCTTAAGTTTAGTGTGGTATCAAGCACCGAAAATAGCCGACCTCCAACTTCTGTGACGCGTTGCGAGCTTGGAGGTCTGCTATTTTCGATATTTTCACCAAAAGGCACTTCTAGAAATTTCAGCCCCTGCCTCTCTAACATTCTCTGCACGTCCTGCTGTTATCTCTATGTGCACCCGATCCCCAAGTTTTCATCCCATAGATTGGGATGAAATCAGCAGCACATTATCCCATAGCTATGGCCGGTTTGGGCCCAATCGCCCCAGTTAGTTGGGGCTTTGGGTCGTTTATTAGCCTTTCCTAACGCTGATAGAATGTGTTGTTTGGGGCAGATCAGCCTTCATTATGGGCAACTCGGTCACGTGACCGATGTCATCATGTTGGCGGTGGTTCGAATCTACTTGATTTTCTGAAATGATTTCCACCCCTTTTTTAATCCCAAAAGCTTTCCTGTGGCATTTTCGTGCCGACGTCTTTATTAGTATCAATACAAATCCAACCCAATGTTTTATAACCACAATTGTGACGTGGTTATTCCTCTGGTTGATTCCCGCACCGCCCCACGGCCTGTGGGCCACGGGATCAATAAAGGAATCTATCTACCAATCAGTCAAGTCTGTACAACACGGCTTTTTAATGTACAGTACTTTTTTTTTTTTTTTTATCGTTTTCGTACGTGTCAGCCTCTATTATGACATTCCATTTCTAATTTTAACATGTTAGATAGTGTAGTGGTCAGTGCTGGTGGCTCTAAGGATTTTTGCCTCTTACCAAATGCAAATGGTAAGGCAGGTTCGAATCCGGGAGAGGAAAGAGGTGGTCATTTAATGATTTGACTGCAGCGTCTCTGCATTGGCTTTTTTTTTGCTTAAAAGTACATTTGATATAACTAATATGTATAAATAATGTAAATATAAATAGATAATTGCGACCGTAGGTCGCATTTACTACCAAAACCTCCACCGGCTGTCCGTCTGTCTGTCTGCGAGTCAGTCACACTTTTGCCCTGCTCATATCTCCACAACCGTTGCCCCCATCCATGCCACATTTTGCACACACACTCCTTACCTGCCAAACTACAACCTCCAAGGACCCCCGGAGCTTCAGGGACCTCCAGGTCCCTGGGGGACCCCCAGGTGTAAAAAATGACCAAATGTGCAAAAATGACCAAATGACCACCCCAACGGGGCTGCTCACGGGGAATTCCTGGGGACCACCCACTCCTGCTGCTCCAGAACGGATGCAAAAGTGGTGACGCCCCCAGTGGAGGACCCCCTCCACTGCAGCTCACATAAAATGCCGTAACTCGGCCTAGGAGCGTCCGGGAGAGCCGGGGCCGGTACCTATTCGTCCGCCAAGGCAACGCGGAGACCCCACCCCTCATTTCTCACATGGCCCTCTTCTAGCGCCACCTTCAGGCCGATTTTTAAAACACATTTTTGGCCACTGCTCCTACAGTCCGTCCGTCCGTCCGTCCGTCCGTCTGTCTGTCTCTCTCTCTCTCTCTCTCACGTCTCTCTCTCAATTTTTGGGCTAAAATTGGAACGATACAGAGAATATTAGTGAACCGCGATGAGAACCATGTAGAGCCAATTTTAGCACCACTTTACCACTAAGGCTGATAGAGACGTACCACATATCAAATGAAAGGTAATGAGGAGCTATGAATATAGGACTTGGTTGCAAATGGCTCCGCCCCTTCCTGTGGACGCGACACCCCTAAAAAGGTGCGCTGAATCTGAATATACAGGTTTTATTTCAATCGAGTAACAGGAAGTGCCTCAAATAGCCACTTCCTGGTGTGTTTTAGGTAGTTCCGGGTCACTAGGTGTTCCGGTATATTTTTTATCCAAAACTACATGTAATTTTAAGCCTCAGGTCGACACTCAGTAAACCAATATTTCTATTGTGATTTTCTAGTAATTAAAAGAAGGCTAAACCTAGCGTCGCACCGGGAATGTCGCACAGAAACGAAAAACATATCCACGCGTGCATCTCAATGCGCTCTACAACATACTAAAAGTTGAGCCCATGAGATGCATCGGTTCGTGAACCAACGCCAACCCTAGTTAGCCTAGGGTTAGCCTTTTAGCCTTAACAACTCAAAGACGATAAGACGTCAGAACTCGGTTCTGAGATATGTTGTAGTGCTCTCCGAGACGAACGTTTTGATGTCTCACATGTTCCTCTACAACCTTCTTTCCCCTGGGATCTCCAATTTCACAAGGCTCATAGAGTCTATAGCCCTTAGAGGGCTTTGGCCAGCACGCCAAAGATATCAATCTCCTCACAGGAGTGTATGTGTGCGAGGAGAGTTATATAGGCGCGTTCATCTCTGCGAGACGAACACGCTGATGTGTGTGTCATCTCCCTACGATGTTCCTGTACGGAGTGAACGCTAACCCTAGTTGGAATTAGAGTTATCTCCCTAGGGGTCGCTCAGAAATGAAACATACATCAGCGTGTTCGTCTCGGTGAGCGGATCAAGAATCTGTTTGCCTTTTGTCTCTACGCCCTCTAGAACCCGCGCTAGCCCTTCTAGGAGTGTTAGAAACGGACCGAAAGATTTTCACACAACGGGACCAGCACCAACGGACTTGGCGTCAAAAAGTAAGTCGGAATAAGTGTTTTTTATCCAAAAAAATGTGTCATCGTGTTCGTGGCGCGCAAATTTCGTGTCTTTTTCGCAAACGGAAATGGTTTAAAGTGTCGGAGAGACACGAAACCAATTCCGTTGGATGGGGCATCCTTCAAACATGAAAAGTGTGCCCTGCCTGAAACAGAAGGATTTTTTTTAAATTTTCTATTGATTTTAAGGACAGAGGGCCCGTTTTGAAGCCTAGATTGACCTTTCCTTGACCTTTGGAGTTAGGAGCGTCGTAGAGACACGAGACCGGGTTAGTTGGATTCAGCGTCAAAAGGCGAGTCAGAATAAAGTGTAACTTGCACCGAACTTTGATACTTTAATTTACAGCCCCCCCGGACAGACAGGCGATGGAGGTTTTGATAGTAACTGCGACCTGACGGTCGCAATAATATACGTACTTGATACTTTTTTCACTCTCTACCAAATCTATTTGCCAAAAATAGCTGATCTACAAGCTCACTTATAATAATAGTCTTAGTAGATCAATGCACCATTTAACAATATGGTAAATTGAGAATAAAAGTTATTAAGCCTCTTATAAAAACTCATATTGAATGACAGACACATAACATTCCAAACAAGGGTCACAGCTTGCTTGCATTTATATCTAACCAGTAAGACTCCCTAATCGGGAGATAAGCGACCGTAGGTCACTTATCTCCACAAATAGGGCAAAAATGTGTTTTTCCAAAATCTTCCTGATCCATGTTGATGACATGAGTGTAGACATACTGTGTAGTGATTTTCGTGATTTTAGGGCAAAATCTGTAGGAGCAGTGTCCAAAAATGTGTTTTTAAAAATCGGCCTGAAGGTGGCGCTATATGGGACAGATTCATGTTGATGGGATGAGTGTAGACATACTGTGTAGCAATTTGTGTGATTTTAGGGCCAAAACTGTAGGAGCAGTGGCCAAAAATGTGTTTTAAAAATCGGCCTGAAGGTGGCGCTAGAAGAGGGCCATGTGAGAAATGAGGGGTGGGGTCTCCGCGTTGCCTTGGCGGACGAATAGGTACCGGCCCCGGCTCTCCCGGACGCTCCTAGGCCGAGTTACGGCATTTTATGTGAGCTGCAGTGGAGGGGGTCCTCCACTGGGGGCGTCACCACTTTTGCATCCGTTCTGGAGCAGCAGGAGTGGGTGGTCCCCAGGAATTCCCCGTGAGCAGCCCCGTTGGGGTGGTCATTTGGTCATTTTTGCACATTTGGTAATTTTTTACACCTGGGGGTCCCCCAGGGACCTGGGGGTCCCTGAAGCTCCGGGGGTCCTTGGAGGTTGTAGTTTGGCAGGTAAGGAGTGTGTGTGCAAAATGTGGCATGGATGGGGGCAACGGTTGTGGAGATATGAGCAGGGCAAAAGTGTGACTGACTCACAGACAGACAGACGGACAGCCGGTGGAGGTTTTGGTAGTAAATGCGACCTACGGTCGCAATTATCTATTTATATTTACATTATTTATACATATTAGTTATATCAAATGTACTTTTAAGCAAAAAAAAAGCCAATGCAGAGACGCTGCAGTCAAATCATTAAATGACCACCTCTTTCCTCTCCCGGATTCGAACCTGCCTTACCATTTGCATTTGGTAAGAGGCAAAAATCCTTAGAGCCACCAGCACTGACCACTACACTATCTAACATGTTAAAATTAGAATTGGAATGTCATAATACAGGCTGACACGTACGAAAACGATAAAAAAAAAAAAAAAAGTACTGTACATTAAAAAGCCGTGTTGTACAGACTTGACTGATTGGTAGATAGATTCCTTTATTGATCCCGTGGCCCACAGGCCGTGGGGCGGTGCGGGAATCAACCAGAGGAATAACCACGTCACAATTGTGGTTATAAAACATTGGGTTGGATTTGTATTGATACTAATAAAGACGTCGGCACGAAAATGCCACAGGAAAGCTTTTGGGATTAAAAAAGGGGTGGAAATCATTTCAGAAAATCAAGTAGATTCGAACCACCGCCAACATGATGACATCGGTCACGTGACCGAGTTGCCCATAATGAAGGCTGATCTGCCCCAAACAACACATTCTATCAGCGTTAGGAAAGGCTAATAAACGACCCAAAGCCCCAACTAACTGGGGCGATTGGGCCCAAACCGGCCATAGCTATGGGATAATGTGCTGCTGATTTCATCCCAATCTATGGGATGAAAACTTGGGGATCGGGTGCAATGTACCACATCAATACAGCATGGAACTGTGGACAACATTGGGTCTGAGAGGCTAAATTTCATCAAATGGTGGTCCATGGCACAAATTCCCAATAAATAATGGACGTTGATATGAAAAGGGTTGAAAACCACTGACATAGTAGTACCTGTACTTGATCATATTTACAGCGTTACACAAAGGCATCAAAACTAGCTGGTCCACAAGTCTGATATGACAAAAAAGTTAGTGTTCTCCTTGTGCATTTTATACCATGGTGCCATCTCATTGGATTCAGATCCATTAACTCACTCCCTACCATTGACTCAATGAGTCTTGACACATCAGTTTATAAGGCCCCCACTACCAATGACGAGTCTTTACGGGTCTCTTGTTTCTCGCTCTTGTCCGGGCTCTGAATCACCAGTATCCGGTTCCTGCTATCTGGAGATTTTGATCTACTTCCCGGTCAATGTTGTTGACGTCCGTAAAAGGTTGATTATCTAAAAATTTAGATTTTTGCCGTAAACAAGCCACATTCAAACAAGCCGTGCAATGGAATGGATTATCGCTGTCACTTTGTTTTTTGCCCAGCGTTGCAAGAGATCCTCCTGTACACGGTCGACGCTGATCTTTGGACATCGTATTACACACCATGCACGTGCGCACATAGACCTCAAAGGGGGCTTGAGCCCCTGCCCTTTTATCTGCCCTCTCCAGACCATGAATGCAGTTTTTACTATAGTGAAAGAAATGCAAATGTCCTCTTTCCATGCCATACCTGAAGGCAGCATTCGAGATAATTGCCTTGTCCAAACTCTCCTGAACTTGAATGCAGCATCTTATGTTGAAAGTATTGCCAGTATTGACTTGATTATGCGTTAAGGCCCATTCCCACTGGGCCAGATAACAGATATCTGGAGATATTTCTCCAGATATCTTTCCATGCAAAGTGGATGGTAGATACAGATAAAAAAAATATTTGCCACAGATAAAAGTATCTGTGGCAAATATCTGTGGTAGACTTTTTTTTTATCTGTATCTACCATCCACTTTGCATGGAAAAATATCTGGAGAAATATCTCCAGATATCTGTTATCTGGCCCAGTGGGAATGGGCCTTTAGTGTGGTAACACGTATCACAGATATTTTCACCAAAAGGCCCTTTTATAAATTTCGGCCCCTAACAATCTCTGCACGTCCCTGTTACACACGGTGGCACGTCCGCAGATGATCTAAATTCTAGGTTCTGGTAGAGCAGGGGTCTTCAACAGGGGGTCCGCGACCTTAGGGGGTCCGCGGAGGTACTGCAGGGGGTCCGCGAAATTATTGCTAAAAAAAAAAAAAATCGAAAAAATAAAAATAAAAAAATGTTTTTTTTTTTTTTTTTTTTTTTGCCATTTTTCACATTTATCTTAAAAGAAATCATGATAGTATCCATTTTGAATAGCTTGAATACATGATTACTATGCAATTGACATATTGTTGATATTATTGACATGGTTCTCAGTTAATAAGTAGCATGTTTAGAAATGGTAGTGGTACGGCCACCCTGCTTGCTGTAACTTGTACATGTTTTAAAAAAGAAATATGTCGTAGCCCCGACCCCCCCACCCTACGAGGTAGTAGGGGGTCCCTGCTCCATCTTTCCATCAGTTTGGGGGTCCCCGGCCTGAAAACGTTTAAGACCCCTGTGGTAGAGAATGAGTGAAGTCTTTAAGAACAATACATATCTACATTTTCTTTGTTCCCCAAGCGATACAAATAAGCGATTTACCGATAAAACCCACCAGTCGCGATTGGAGCTGTGGTGGACTGGGGATAAAAATACAATACAATAAAAGCCCATACCACTCGTTCTGAGATAGGCTATTAGATTGAGGTAAGAAAATGGGTAGTCCGGATTTTTCCGTTAAGGTTACCTACCACTGCCCCCATTGCTGGTTGGTGAGAGTTCGTCAGATTTCACGGGGGTGACAGTTCTCCATTCCGAAAAACCAGGTTAGCATTCACCAGCGTTCGGCAGGTTAGCATTTCACCAGGTTAGCATTTCACCATGTTAGCATTCACCAGTGTCAGCAGGTTAGCATTTCACCAGGTTAGCATTCACCAGTGTCGGCAGGTTAGCATTCACCAGTGTTAGTTTTACTGAGGTTAGGGTTTGGGTTAAGGTTAGGTTTAGGTGGTCGGAATAGTGATGTTTCGGAGTGCTTATGTGTAACCGTGTGTCTGTCTGTGTGTGTCTGTGTGTGTGTGTGTGTGTGTGTGTGTGTGTGTGTGTGTGTGTGTGTGTGTGTGTGTGTGTGTGTGTGTGTGTGTGTGTGTGTGTGTTGACAGAGAAAGGAGTTTTAGAGCAGAAGGGCTGCATTCCATCACTTGGAGTGTGTTCGATTGTGTTCGGCGAAGACCTGCCGAAGCTGACCTGCTGTGACAGTGACCTGTGCAACGGAGCCGCAACTAATACTTCAGTTCTGGAAACAGAAGTATTCAACGATACTTCAGTTCTGGAAACTGAAGAGTTCAACGATACTTGAGTTCTGGAAACAAACACCAATTAAAATTTGATGACAGCCTGTGATTCTTTAGAAAAATCACATTAGCCGCGTCATTTTTTAAAATGTTAAGACGGCTGCCTTTTCGGATATGTCTTACCACATATATTACCGTTTTTTGATGATTCTGTTGTCAAATAAATCATTTCTAACTATGTAAAATTCAAAATGAAATATCAGAAACTTTCTATATCTCTTTCAGCCAAGTAATGAGGAAAATAAATGCATGAAACATTATTTCAGCAAAACGTTTTTTTTTTTTTTTTTTTTTACTTCTTTATTGCCCTTCATTCAGCAATTCATCACATGTTTACCTTGTATACAATTTATTATATTTATTTTCCTTTGTTTTATATCAGTCCAGTATACAATTTCCTTTCCTTTTATCACACGTGACATAACAATGGACTGTGAATAGACATAAATTATCAAATGAAACATAACAGACATTAAATACAAACATTACAAAGAAGAGAAACATAAACCCAAACATCTGCCTTGAGGGAAAGGTTGGGAGCTCTTTAACCCCCTCTACTGGGGATCTTTTTTAATTATGAGAACCCCTATTTTCGTCCAGATATTCGGACACTACAACCCATTTTGTCTTAAACATCAAGCTTTAACTGTAGCTGGGCTGGGTAACACTGTTCATTATTCAACCTTTGTTCATGTGTAGTATCAAGTATTATCGACATTGGGTCCATGGATATATTTACTTTGAAGATTTTGTCCAACTAAAAGTTCCTATGATTGGCCGCTAGTGGCGCTGTTCTGGTACCAGAAGCAACATGTTCTCCATAGGATTCCATTCATTTCCCCTGAACTTTTACATTTCATTTTCTTACCTTAATAAACATTGTCATGAATACTTTATGGTTCCTGTCGCTCATGTCACCATGATATGCATTTTGTGAAAATACATTTGATGTTAAAGCAGGGTATGCTGTATAGGAAGGGCTTGTGATAGGCTTGTGCAGTGTTGGGTGTAATTACGTTATAACTAACGGCGCTATGTAGCGCCATTAGTTTTGGTGGCAACGGAGTAACTTAAAGGAGCTATAGTCAACTTTTTCTTGAAAAACGGATGCTAAAATAAAAATAATGTTTCGAATATATTTTATAAAAGAATTATCTTCATATATGTGTTTCTATTCAAAAATGCCCACAAAAAGCGTAAAATAATGATAAAATAATCATTTTGGCCAATTTCAGACCAACACTTTGTTTACATTCTAGTCTATAGACTAGGATGTAAACAAAGTGTCGGCCCTACAATGAAAAAGTTGACTATAGCTCCTTTAACGAGTTACTCTTGGCAATATAGCAGGATCGTTACCAGTTACATTTCCCAAAAAATAACGGTGTTAAGTAAGTATTTAAACCTATAATTCCCTGTTCTTTCTGTTGCCACAAAGGCGGTCCGCCCCCTGATGCAACGTAATTCTCCCTTCAGTCACAAAACGTATACCCCCATTCACAAGTTACTCCAGTCAGCCAATCGCATTCCTTTCATCTCTGCAGCTCTGCAACGCGCGTCATCTTGAAACCAGGAAATCACTCACTGTTCTGGACTTCTGGTGCTCCATGTCCCACGAAACAACGACAGAAGCTGCTGCGTCCGTCTATAATATGATCCTTCCTCATAACGGGGAGATATTAGTAGCGTCCGTGCCTTTAGTTGACCGTGTGTAAAAGTCCGCGTCGGCAGGGTATTAAAGTGGATCTACATCATTGGATCGTGTGGATAGTACCACCCGCAGTATCTGGACGGCGTCTCATTCTGAAGGGGTCAAAGAAAGGCTATTTTATTTTTTACCTTGCACGTCTGGTTACATTTGGTAATCTGAGTTATTTGTGTTTTGTTCAGAACACAAACCTGACAAACCATTGATATTAATTATTGATGTTGATAGTTTAATACAATATTGTAATATAGGATGTTTTAAGGAAGATGACATTTTTACAAAAATAAACTGTGTTTGGTGTTCTATACTGTTTGAATCAGCTTTCTTTGAGTTCATTTACAGGCTAAAATAACCTCTCCAGAGCTACATGTAAGTCAATGAGGATCATATTTTAAATATATTTATTACCCGGCTTGTTTGGATGCTAGATTCTGATTGGTCGAGCGCTGAAGTCAGCGGTGAATTATAGGCGTATAATGACCGCTCCGCTCTATAATTCACCACTGCCTAATCAAAGGCTCAGAGCAGCTGCTGTATTCAGGCTGCACTGCGTGGATTTAGTGCCGTATCCAACATGTCTACCATGTAAACAAACACACAGCGTCATTTACAACCAAACGTTGCTCTGAAGAATGTTTTAAAAAACATTTGAGGCGAGAAATAGACGACGCAGGATTCTGTTTCATCAGCACTTCCTTGTTTTCCAAGGCGACTGTGTTGCGCTCGGGGGGACGCACTTTCAGCCGTCTGTAAACAAGGAAATACTTTGTTTTGTTTTTTGTTTTTAGTCAAATTATTAATTTGATTGCGACCGTAGGTCGCATTTACTACCAAAACCTCCACCGGCTGTCCGTCCCTGAGTGAGTGAGTGAGTGAGTGAGTGAGTCACACGTCACACGTCACACTTTTGCCCTGCTCATATCTCCACAACCGTTGCCCCCATCCATGCCACATTTTGCACACACACTCCTTACCTGCCAAACTACAACCTCCAAGGACCCCCGGAGCTTCAGGGACCCCCAGGTCCCTGGGGGACCCCCAGGTGTAAAAAATGACCAAATGTGCAAAAATGACCAAATGACCACCCCAACGGGGCTGCTCACGGGGAATTCCTGGGGACCACCCACTCCTGGTGCTCCAGAACGGATGCAAAAGTGGTGACGCCCCCAGTGGAGGACCCCCTCCACTGCAGCTCACATAAAATGCCGTAACTCGGGCTAGGAGCGTCCGGGAGAGCCGGGGCCGGTACCTATTCGTCCGCCAAGGCAACGCGGAGACCCCACCCCTCATTTCTCACATGGCCCTCTTCTAGCGCCACCTTCAGGCCGATTTTTAAAACACATTTTTGGCCACTGCTCCTACAGTTTTGGCCCTAAAATCACGCAAATTGCTACACAGTATGTCTACACTCATCACATCAACATGAATCTGTCCCATATAGCGCCACCTTCAGGCCGATTTTTAAAAACACATTTTTGGACACTGCTCCTACAGATTTTGCCCTAAAATCACGAAAATCACTACACAGTATGTCTACACTCATGTCATCAACATGGATCAGGAAGATTTTGGAAAAACAAATTTTTGCCCTATTTGTGGAGATAAGTGACCTACGGTCGCTTATCTCCCGATTAGGGAGTCTTACTGGTGTATTAAGTGCTAATACATAATAAGTGCTATAACATCTTGCTGCTTGGTCATTATGGCTTATATGGACAATTCAGGCTGATAATTGCCCTCTGCAATTATCAGCAATTACCACGTTATCGCATACCTATTTCTACTCAATGGAGAGACTGTGTAACAGGTCAGGTGGGCACCAGGGAAATCTGGGCATGTTGTCCAAAATGTTGAAAGAGAAAGTATACATGATCATTACATGCTTAAACATTTGACAACTATGGTCTAATATTTCTACAATTGCTACAAATAGAGGGTATGCATCATATGCCAAAACATAAAGCAACATGAAGCATTGGAGTTTGGAAGTGCTCCTCCTCACTCCTACTGACTCCTCATGATCCTACTGACTCCTATTGACTCCTCATGACTCCTACTGACTCCTCATGAGTCATGACTCCTACTGACTTCTACTTTGTGACTCCTCATGACTCCTACCGACTCCTTATGACTCGTCATGACTCCTCATGACTCCTACTGACTCCTACTGAGTGACTCCTCATGACTCCTACCGACTCCTCATGACTCCTACTGACTCCTACTGAGTGACTCCTCATGACTCCTACCGACTCCTCATGATCCTACTGACTCTGTTTTTTGCCACTCAGTGTGATGATGTCATGTCCTCTATTGCTACAAAATGTGTATATCCGTTCTTTTGGGGCATAGACATACACAAAAAGTTTAAGGATAAAATTAAGTCTGATAATGATGTACCATGCATGTCCATTGTTCACATCATGTATACGCTACTTTATTTTGCTGAACAGTTTGCCAGCCGAAATAGAATGGTTGTTGGTAGATTAGCTGTGAAATTTCTATTATTATATTATGATCTGAACCGCATTCATTTTACCAGACATCCAGCGCTATATCACGTGGTCTTCATCCCCCATTACCATACCGCAATCCCCCGTTGTATACTCACCAGAGTTCCCAATGAAATTCTCAATCTGCATTGGCATAGAGTGGGGGATTCGGCCGACGCATCATGTCCCCGTGCGTTTCGCGTGCGCGATCCGTTCACGTAAATGTCGCCTCAAATAATCCACGTGTCACTCAAGAGTAGAAATGAACAGTTTCGCTCGCATAGTCCGCAGCACTGCTGCTGTAGAAGCACTCGTGTATAAACAGTAAACGGACGGCTGCAAGGAGCCTCTGAGAAGGAATGGACCTGACGTCACTTCTGCTTCATGTCAGACCAGCCATGCGCTATCGATGCACAAGTGGTGACTAGGGAAGGTTAGACGATCGCCGATTTTCGGATAAAAATCATTTATTTTGGTTTTAATGAACCAGTACGGTAAAAGACGGCGCGGCTGCGACACCCTTGCTCAGATGTCCGGTATATTCCGGTTTTGATATTAAGGGGCTCCCCGTGGCTTGGAAAGGGTTAAGACCATTTTTTCAAATGTTTAGTTGTTTTCTTTTTTTTTTTTTTACATCGAGGTGCCCAAAAGTCCTATAGTGCCCACCTGACCAGCATCGAACTACACCAGCCAAACCTCTGCCAAAGTGGTCTTGCCCTTTAAACTGCCCCTCTAACTGCTATCAGTGCCTTATCTTTCTCTAGCTGTCACACACATGTTCAGAGCCCAGGCAGTTGTGGCATGAGGGCATTTATATCATATCATGGTGTAAGTGGTGTAATAAGTATGTTTATTTGAGTACTGATATTTCACTTTAAAAAAAAACCTTTTGTCATTTTATCATCTAACTGGACTTTAGGGAACATCCCAGATAGTTTTTAACTTGCTTGATTCAGTATTTAGATATTTGATATTCATTTTATGAGACACACCCCCTTCCCATAGTGCAGGGGTCTTCAACGTTTTCAGGCCGAGGACCCCTTAGTTGAGAGAGAGATGAAGCAGGGACCCCCACAATCTTGTCATAGATTCCATATAGTTTCATTGTTTCATAGCACAGTCATCAGTGTATTTTGGATTCATGTCAATGTGTGTTTCCAGATATTTAACCACTTGAACCATCAATACGTAATAAACTTCACCTTTCACTCTGTACTTAGTCTGCTCTTTTTCTCCTCAACACTTAGCCGAAAATAGCCGATCGTTGTGAGCTTGTAGATCGGTTATTTTT
The DNA here is from genome assembly GCF_963921795.1 of Nannobrachium achirus. Classification (NCBI taxonomy): domain Eukaryota; kingdom Metazoa; phylum Chordata; class Actinopteri; order Myctophiformes; family Myctophidae; genus Nannobrachium; species Nannobrachium achirus. The sequence continues at coordinate 60,193,776 of NC_137814.1, forward strand.
GGCTTAAAGGAGTAGTTCACCCCCAAAATGAAAAAATTCTCTTGATTAGTCACGCCATGGAGACTAGAGTTCAATAATATTTTTAGTTTTTTGTTGCATTCCTAAGACAAAAATTAGATTGAACCCTGAGTACCCCCATTGATTCCGGATGGGGACCCGTTTCCAAATATTATTGAACTCTAGTCTCCATGGCGTGACTAATCAATAGAAAAAAGGTAATTTTGGGGGTGAACTACTCCTTTAAGTTCTCAGAATATGGACTCTAGGGTTCAAGTGGTTAATATAAAAAAGAAGGGAAACAAATTCACACAAAGATTTGGAGGACCCCCCTGTGGTAACTCTGAGGACCCTCTAGGGCTCCCGGACCCCTGTTGAAGACCCCTGCCATAGTGACTCATACTCTCCACCTAATTTAATGACTGAACTGAACCTTAAACTGTGTTGACCCGATAAAAGATTGTGTTCTGCCAGCAACGGACGGGACGAGACACATTTCCTGCAATAAACACAGTCTGGAGCTCTGCGCATAATGACGATACAGTAATACAAAAATGCACATTGTTTGCACTTTGAAGAAAGGTCTATCTATGCACCCTACCATTTAGAAATCATTATCATAATAATATCATAATCACGCAGTTCATGATTTATTTTTGCCTTTTAAAATCATGGTATCTTTTCATCTGGTTTCAGTTATAGGACTATGTGACTAAACTAAACAGCTTCAGTTATTTAAAAATCTGTGGCCTAAACCAGGAATCAGATGACACAAACTGAACCTGTGGACAGGGAGCTTGATGAGAAAGATGCAGAGAAAGACAAAGGAAATAATGTACATGAAAATATAGTCTTAACTGTTATTTACTCATTTACAATATCACTGTAACAATTGGCAACCGGAAAGGTTTGGTGGAAGGAGAAAAAAAAAACAGCCAGGCCGCTATCCGGCTTACTGGTCTGTTTAAAGTCTTTTAAACTGGGGCTGTCTCTTCAGACAGCTCCTCTCTCTCCGACTGCCACACAAGAAGTGACCCCAGCTTTGCTGTTGAGTGGGGCTTTTATAGTGATGGCTTAATGGAAGGCAGCTGCGTAGGTGAGGAGCTGTCCATGGAGCCACCAGGCCCACACGTGTACCCTCACTCAACCCCTCACAGTCACATTCAATACAGATGCCTGGCAGCAGCAGACAGTGAAACTCCTCGACTGTGTGGATAATGGTCAAAATGAAAATAAGCAAAAGAAGAAATGTAAACGTTTAAAATGTTTGTATGTATGTATGTACAGTATCATAGCTCCCACGATGTGCATGATGTCCTTACACAGTCAGTATTTCTCACTGTATGGGTTATCCAGCATAGACATACTGTAGAAGGGTAGACGCCTCCTTCGGCTCTGGGGCGTCTGTCTCTGTATCTCTCTCTAGGTCGTGCAGTAATCCTGGTCTCTATACTGCCTCCCCCTGGCCAGCCAGGGCGCCTGATGGAGGGGAAAGGAACTGGTTGGAAATAACGTGTTCCTTCCACACGCTACGTCCTACTGGGGAAACTCCCCCCTGTCAGGTGATAAGAAGCAACTTGGACTCCTCATGCATAGGAGGAAGCATGAGGTCAGTCTGTTATTGTCTCCCCAGGTTGGCAGATCAATATATTATTTTTAACAATGTGACTGTGCTAATTATCAGGCAGAAACCCTACGCCCAAAACTGTTACTGATCGTAAATGGAAGAAGAACACTAATTTATCATGAGATTAAAATGAAATATTTCAAAACATGCAAAATAATGCAAGGAGGCACTGAGTTGGCCAACCGCATGTGTGCACAAGAACTATGGCATTGACACACACACACACACACACACACACACACACACACACACACACACACACACACACACACTAGACTTTTATTTTGTTATTCTACTGGCAAATTGTTCAAACACAGTTCTTCTAGTCAGGGGCGCTGGAAGTGGGGTGCTGAGGGAGCTGCAGCTCCCCTGGTGGTGGGGAGGAAAAAAATAAAAAATAAAAAAAAAAACGTTTTTTTTTTTTCGTTTTTTTTTAAATAAGCCTATATATATGTTACAGTATGTTCAAGAAACCAGGAAAAGTTGTCATGGAGCACTCGTTTTGACGTTCACCACACACTAATCACCACCAGATGGCGACGTCAGCCAATGGATAAGAGAGTTACGTCACGCTTTGAACTCGCCGCAGACCGGAAGTGTTTACTCTTTATTTACTAGCCTAGCCTAGCCTAGCCTAGCCTAGCCTAGCCTAGCCTAGCCTAGCCATTAGCTCCATTGTAGTCACTTGGACAGGGCGTTTAACGTGCGCTTGCCCAGGCCTTACGGCCTGGGCATAAATATAACGATTGCATTCACCACGGCTTCGTAACTCGCGCGGCGCTCCGCCGGCCGCGCGGCCCTGGCCCGCTCTTCGCGGCCACTCGCGCCTGCGGCGCTCGGGGGCGAAGAGCAGGACCAAGGTCCGCTGGCCTTCGCGCCGCTTGGGGCTTCGTGGACCCAGGGGGGCCTCGTAACTCGTTTGGGCTTCGTGGATACAGGGGGGCTTCGGTAGCCGCTCGCAGTGTCGTGGACAATAGAGCGGCGCACCGCCTGGAATACGTTGTTGTGGCGACCGCTTGCTCCGCCCCGTGCCGCATCTCGAGTGCTCCGCGTCTCGAATGTGCTGGTTCTCTTATATCCGGTGACATATACACACACAGAGAGCTATATTAACTCATCTAGTGCCGTTTGCGTGATGTCACGCAATAAGTACTAGAGTACTTACAGTGCCAAATGCGCGATGTCGCGCAAAAAGTAATAAATTACTGTAACGTTGAGTACATTACCGAGTAGAATGGCCGGATGTCCGGAGACGAAAATCCGCGCTGATTTGTCATCATCACGGCTCCACGAGCACACAATAGTCATCCCATAACATTGAGGTGGACGGCCGATCTCATCTTTAATGTCCATTATCTCAAAACAACACTTTAGAAGCGAAGATGGAGGCAGATGCTCGCTTATAAAACACATGTATAAACGCTCCATTGCAATCCAGCATGGCACCACGTAAACAATGATCGGTTCCGGCGCACGACCCGATGACGTCAGACCGGAAGTGATCACGCTGTGGCACTTCTGGCTTTCAAAATAAGAGAGTGCAAGCGGATGGAGCCTGCGTGAGGCACTCTGGACATCATTGCGACCGAAAATCGCGGGCACAAAATGAGTTAAAACAATAATGTATTTGACTTTGGGGAATAAAATATGTTGAAAAAAGGTATTTGATTATCACATGGTGACCTAATCACATGGTCACCTTGCCACTTCCGGTCAGAAGGGAAGTCAAATTTAAATCCCGCTTTGATGGCACACCAAAGTCTATTTATTTGAGAACTAGAAACTGTATATAGGCTCATTGTTGCAAACTAACACCGTTGTATATGGGGAATAAAAAACAGTAGAAAACTGTTACAAAAATAATACCCGATTTTGTAGTGTGTGCGTGAGTGACTGTGTGTGTGTGTGTGTGCATGCGTGCTGTGTGTTGCACTGTGTGCTAAAATAACTAGTAACTATATATGTAGCTGTCACAGGTTCAATGAATAGGGTCCACGCCTCATACAGATGTCTTTCAGGTTTTTTAATGTCACAAAACTCCTCCAATCTCCTCCAACAGACATAGACACCATGACACCGTGAAAACTATAAGAAAATAAAACATACAGTACATTTGAGTCCATAATCATTGTGAAGCAGTCCTCTCTGATTATTTATCATGAAATTACCTTTTTAATCCCATTGTGCACATGAATTATAAACCAAACCAAACACATATTTATATTAATTAAGTCACTGTCTTGACCTCTGGGACAGTTACACTCCCACCAAATTACTGTAATTTAGGATGAACTTGTGTAATAAATTCAGTAATTTCTCAACCAGTCTTTAACTCTTGACTCAAAAACCTTTGACCTTCAGGTAAGATGAAATACACTTTTTTCGACCTCTGGTAACACCAACATAAACACATTGTTTCACATTATACCCATTTCTTTTCACTCATCAATAGGAACTCAAGTAAATATTTACAGATTAGTTCAATCAGACCTCATATTAGTGAAAAGAACCTTTAGCCAATACCCCTTTGGCACTTTTCTAGGAAGGGGAATAGGACCTCTAGGGGGTCGAACACAGAGGTAGTGAGTATACTGCTCTGTGTTGGTTTTCCATCCAAGGTGACCTTTAAGGAGAATGTGTCCTTGTTCACACTCTGTTTGACTCCCACCATAGCTTGGGTAGGCGGCTTGTCATAATCTACATCTTGAACTCTAATGGCTTGCTCAGGACTTGACTCCAACACCTCTCTGTTGTTGGACATGAACTTGAGAAAATGTAACCTCCCATTCTCAGGTTCCTCTTTTTTGTCTTTATGTGCATGTATTTGCACGTTGTGTTTCCTTTCCTCTTCAGGTTCTGGTACCACTTTGTGAGTGCAATGGGTCTCTTTCTTTGAGACTTCCATCTCCTCTTCCAGACTCTTGTTCTCTGTGTCTCTGTCGTCCTTTGTGTTTGTCTCTCTGTTTTTCTCTGTGCCAAGAGCTCTGGTGACAGCAGTTGCTGTCTTTTGAGGCAGTTCCTTGACTATGATCTGATGACACAGGCTAGTCACCTCTGTTGACCTTTCTTCCTGCGGTGCACTGCCAACGATGCTCCATCCCAAGATTGTCCGTACAGCATACGGCTCGTTGCTACCTCCTGTGACTACTTTTCGTGGCGCCAGTGCTTTAGGGCAGTCGAACCCTATCAACAACCCCACCTTGATGGTGTCGATCATCTCTGACATATCTTTTGCTATATCTTTCAAATGCTCCCACCTTCTGGCTGTCTCTACGGTAGGAATTTGGGAGCGTTCATGTGGGATAAAGTCCCTAGTGTAGACAGGTGGCAAGTCCACATAACCACATGTGTTATGTGGTCTAACTCTTAGCCCACTCACTTTCTCACTGTAAATGATGGCGTCTTTTCCCATCATTGTGGTAAGCTTTAACTTGACAGGTTCTCTTACTAACCCCATATTGCCTAACACTTCCTTGTCTACGAAGGTGTTGCTACTCTGGGTGTCTAGTAGGGCATATACTAGTGTCCTTGTTCTAGGATTGGTGGTCGTGGAAAGCCATACAGGTACTATCATGGATGTGCTCCCACCATCACCACTGTTTACAAAGCAAGAAAGAGAAGAAGTACTTGCTTCTACTTGCTCATCCTGAGAAGATGTATTGTCCTTAACAGGACGGTCTTCATGAAGGGGTGTCGGATGATTTCTCTTGCATATGTTACAAGTAGCCTTTTTCTTGCAATCCTTTGACTTGTGTCCTCTTCTTAGACAGCCAAACCATAAGTTATTGTCTTGAATGAACTTTTTCTTGTCCTCAGCAGACTTGTCACAGAATGTCTTGCATTTGTAGATGAAGTGGCTCTCTCCACAGCATATACATTTAATTGTGTTCGAGGATGCTTTTGCTTCCTCCTCTCCGGAAGCCTCCTCTGAACCACTCTCCTCTGTTTTTGGCTTATCTCTGGTACTTAGGTTTGTGACAAACACATTTGCTTTTGGGCGTTTAATTTCTCTCGATTGCCTCTCTTCAATAGGCTTCAGTGCATGAAGTGAGGATACTGGGTTGCACGCAATGTATGCTTCTTGTGCAATAAACTCTGCAAATTCCTTGAAACCAGGGTATTCCTCATTTTCTTTTAGGCTTTTAGAGACCATTCGATTCCAACGAGAGGTCACCCAGTCAGGAAGCTTTTGAAGCATCTCTTGATTCTTTTCACATATGTTGAGCACTTCAAGCCCCTTCACATGTGGCATGGCATTGCTGCAAGCTTTAAGAAAATCACCAAACTCTCTCAATTTAATTGCCTCTCGTGAACCAATCTTTGGCCAGTTTTTCAGTTTGTCACTGAAGGCACGCTGAATTATGAATGGGTGGCCATAGCGCTCATTCAATGCCTCCCAGGCCTGGTCGTAGGCTTCCTCATCCTTTCTGAAGAAGCTTCCTTCCAACACGGATCGTGCCTCTCCACTGATATATTTTGACAAGTAAAAGAGCCTGTCTGCCATATTTGTGCAGCGGCGCTCAATCAATGCTTTGAAGCTCATGCTCCACTCTAGAAACTTCAACGGGTCGCCCGTGAAGATAGAAGGCTCAGGTGCAGGAAGTCTGGTAAGCACCATTGTGTCATGAAGGGCTTGTACTAATGACACTTCGTTGTTACTACTGTTTGATTGTACTTTATCTTTACATAATATTTTACTTTTTATTTCCATCTTAGGTACTGGATAAGGAATGATAACTTTACTCCGAACTGATCCACTTTTTATTTCCATCTTAGGTACTGGATGAGGAATGATAACTTTACTCCGAACTGATCCGTTATCACAACCTTCACTTTGGTCAGCTTCAGAGTATGCCTTAAGTTTGGCAGTTAGTACTTGTACATCCCTCTCATTTTCTAGCCGTTTAAGCTCTGCTTCCATCGCTTGTTGCTGCGCTGCTATATCTGCTGCCATAGCTTGTTGCTGCGCTGCCATATCTGCTGCCATAGCTTGTTGCTGCGCTGCCATATCTGCTGCCATAGCTTGTTGCTGCGCTGCCATATCTGCTGCCATAGCTTGTTGCTGCGCTGCCATAGCTTGTTTCTTTTCTGCCATGGCTTGTTTTTGCGCAGCAATGGCATCCTCCATCTGCATTTCTACCTGTTTTGCAGCCAATTCTGCTGCACAATCTACAATTTTTGCAGTGACACTTGGTCGTTCTGATCCATGCTTTGACAGCTGCTTACTAACAGTAGATTTAGATATTGTAGACTCTATTACAGACTGGGCGTATTCCTTTTTAAACACCTCATTGAGTCTTGCTAATTCTGCTTCATCATTAAACTCCGATCCCAATTCAGTCTGGCGTGTTTTAATCAAATCGATCAGGTCTCTTGTTAGGTCTACACAGCCATCGATTCTTCTCCTAATTTCAAAGGAGGGTGTTGACTGTGCTCGTATGTTATGATACGCATCTTTTAACCGTCCCTCTGACACTGCAACACGATCAATAAATTCAAGCAATTCACCATCAGAGCACTCATATTTCAGACTTGCCCGTGCAGTTCTCACATATCCTTTCCAAATTTCGTAGAGACCTTCAAATTTACCCTCCAGTTTGGATACTTCTTGCTGTTTTAGCTCCTGCATTTTTGGAGTTAACTTTCTCTCTCTACTAGATTTCCGTGTTCCGTCTTGTTTTGACGTGGATGCTGGCTCTTCTTGTGGGACTCTGAGTATTTCTAATTCAGCATGAATTTCACCTATTAGTGTCTCCAGCTTTTCTCTTTTTTCTTCATCATCTTCTGTTTCTAGTTTTTCTTTTAGTTTGTCATATTCCTTTTGAAGAGACTCAATCTTTGTCTCATCACCTTGTGGTTCTTCACCGTCAGAAGGCATGATGTAATTCAGAAAACAACTTGCAGTATATCAAAATGCACATAGAACCTTGTTGCAAATAATGAATGCAAACCCAAATACAATACTGTATATAGCTCACTCAAAATATTATACCTTGTGCACTCTTATACTCTGTTTTCAATATCTAAACTCTCAAACACAAACAACATTGCAATGAAATGTCAGAAAAACAGCAAAATAACAATTTACAGTCAGTAATTGTATAGAATCTCTTTTTCTTTTAAATTCTTCTTTGTAACTTTTATAGCTCTTTTATCTTTTTACTTTTCTTAATGGGTTGCATTGTCAAACCTTGACGTCTGGGATGATGATGCAACCTTGCTGCTTGTGTAGTGCTTCGATGACGCTGATGCGATGAAACAGTCCGCACGCAAAGTCTCTTGTTGACTGCAGCTGTAGACTGAACATGAACAATGCTGCCCTCCGTGGGTGGCACCGCGGTACTGCAGCTTCAATTCTTCAAAGCAGTCAGTTCTTTCCTCTCCGTCGGACCTTCTCTCCACGACACGATGATAGCGTTCTGTCGGTCGCTGTTCTTTCACCGTCACGTTGCCTTGTTCAAGTTCTCTCTGGGACAACGCTGGCGTGGAGTTTTGTCGTTCTCTCTTGGGGACCACGCTGGGCGTTACGTTTTCACTGTAGCTGTCACAGGTTCAATGAATAGGGTCCACGCCTCATACAGATGTCTTTCAGGTTTTTTAATGTCACAAAACTCCTCCAATCTCCTCCAACAGACATAGACACCATGACACCGTGAAAACTATAAGAAAATAAAACATACAGTACATTTGAGTCCATAATCATTGTGAAGCAGTCCTCTCTGATCAGTCCACACAGCTGCATTAATTATACAAATGCAGTTTCTCTGGCAAAGTATACGTTTTACAATAATACAGAAATCAATCACATATCAATGCAAGACACAATAAAGAGCATTTACCGTGTGCGCCTTTGAACCATGTGCAGAATCTGTAGCAATGTTAATATTTCTCTCTCTCTTTCTCTGTTTCTCTCTGGAGTTTTCTGCGTGGCTTCTCTCTGTAACTCTGCTTTGATCTGATCTGACAGGCTTCACTCTGACCAGGTGTAACTCTGTGCGCTAATTACCGTACACCCTCTTGATGACAGGCACATCAGTTTTTACCTTAGATCCATGTGATATATAAACATTTTAACATATTTATTTGTACTTTTTTAATACCAATTATTTATCATGAAATTACCTTTTTAATCCCATTGTGCACATGAATTATAAACCAAACCAAACACATATTTATATTAATTAAGTCACTGTCTTGACCTCTGGGACAGTTACAATATAGCTCCTTGTTACACCGTTGTGCGGGGAATAAGCACCCGAAACCGTAATAAAATTAACCCAAAACCGGATAAAAAACGCGAATTTTTCCCGCTTGGGAATGGGAAGGTTCCCGGTTTCAATCCTCGGCTCCTCCTAGTGCCAAAGTGTCCTTGAGCAAGACACTGAACCCCCGACTGCTCCCGGGGGTTGCAGCAAGGTTTCCCCTGCTCTGACGTCAGTGTGAATGGATGAATGTAATGCACTTTGAAAAGAGCAGGGGTCATCACGTGGCAAAGACCCGGCATCGTCCGTGGCACATTTTAGATTTGCTGTTTTACACACCATTAATATTCTCATTTTGATCATACGATCCAATTACTGAACGTCAGTCTCCAGGTTTTCTTCAGAATATGTATAACACTGATTTACTATGACACTATATGGCACTCATGAGTCCACTAGTAGGCCTACTAGTTGTTCTCAAACGTTATACTTGCAAAGACCTCCATAACACAGAGTGAGAGAGGCCTGTAATGGTCATTCAGGGCTAGCTCTTTATTTGTTTCTGGTAATATTATTGTCCACTAATGTCCGTGGCTAAAATGTAATTTTGACTAAAATGTCCACCACAAGGCCATGACCCCTGGTAAAGAGCTTTGGATGTGTGAATGCATCATTTAGTAACAGCTGACAGAAAAGTACTCAAATGTTTTACTTTTTTACAAGTAAAAGTATCAATGCTGCAATGTAGAAACACTCTTGTTACAGGTAAAAGTCTGGAATTCAAAATGTACTTGAGTGAAAAGTATTGGCATCGATGAGCCTACTTAAAGTAGAATGTCCTGTTTCAAGTTTTCAAATGTATAAACAAACAACTCTGAGATTAGAAAATCTACAAGCTCTCTCTCTCTCTCTCTCTCTCTCTCTCTCTCTCTCTTTCTCTCTCCCCCCTCTCTCTCTCTCTCTCTCTCTCTCTCTCTCCCCCCCTCTCTCTCTCCCCCCTCTCTCTCTCTCTCTCTCTCTCTCTCTCTCTCTCTCTCTCTCTCTCTCTCTCGCTCTCTCTCTCTCTCTCTCTGAGAAAACAACAAGATAAAACATGATCACCAGATACCAGGGCATAGGCAAGGGGGGGCAATGCCCCCCTAAATGCCTTGTGCCCCACCAAACATAATGGCATGCAAAAATCTAAAATAAAAAAAAATATTAAACTATTTGAAATGTTATGCTATACAACTAAGTAGATGGATAGATAAACTGATAAGATATTAGACAGAGAGAGATAGATATGTGTAAGACCTGTTGTTTCTATTGTGTGTTATGGGGCTCTTAAGTATGACATCATTTTGTAGGCAGAGGAGAATTTCTGCCCCCAGTTTCCGTGAATCTTTTTACTATTTTTACTATTTACACATTTTTCTTCTCTTTGTTGTTGAAAGGAAAGTGTTAGAATTATACTTTAGTCGTTGTTTTTTGAAATAGCGAGGGACAGAAAATGCTCTGGGGGCAGATTCTCCTCTGCCTACAAAATAATGTCACGGCTTAAAAGCCCCATAGGTACAGGTGTGCCAAAATGCTTATAGTTATCTATCCGTTTCGGGTGTTTTAGGGGGTTTGTCCCCCCATTTTTTTCCCGCCCACGCCACTTTGCGGCATGGGCTGGAGGTGACCCCCCTATCATTTCTTCCTGCCCCACCTAGTGCTAAGGCTAGATCCACCTAGTGCTAAGGCTAGATCCACCTAGTGCTAAAGGCTGATCCGGCCCTGCCAGATTCTTCACTGGGTTCACTGGGTTTCTCAGTGGGTGTAGCAACGAGAGTCCGAAGGTGCCGCAGAATACTTTGATCATATTTTAAAATCTATCAACATCCCTTCAGTTTAACCACGTAAACCTTCTATTTATATTTAGTAAGGCAGACCACAAAACAAGTGGTTAAACGTCAAGTATGAAGATATTTTCAATCTGTCGTAATGGAAATTCATATATGTTGACATACTATCCCTTAAAGGAGTAGTTCACCCCCAAAATGACTTCTTTTCTATTGAATACTCAACCCATGAAGACTTGAATTCATGGATTTTCTTTTTTGCTTTTGTCACATTCCTAAGCAAATGAAGCCCCATAAAGCCCCCATTGATTCCGGTAGGGGACCCAAAGACACTTTGGGTCCCCTACCGGAATCAATGGGGGTACATTCATTACAATCAAATTATTGGTTTAGGAATGCGTCAGAAACAAAAAAAAATATCCATGAATTCAAATCTCCATGGCGTGAGAAATCAATAGGAAAAAAAAAATCAAACCTCGGTTCGAAGTGAAGCGGTGGACAGATAAAACCTCTATTCTGAATGTATTTGTGGCTTACTACATATTTTAAACCCTGAAGGCCAAATTATCATGTGAAGCTTGACCAATCCTCAAAGTATCCATTCATCTAACCGGGAGGGACATCGACATTTTGCTTTTTGAAAAAGCCTATTCATTCTGGACTGATATTTTACACGTACGGGACAGGAAAAACCTGTTCATTCTGGCCTGGAGTGACCATATATGGACATAAGGTAACATACTTTGTCTTTTTGAAAAACCCTGTTCATTCTGGACTGAGATCACCATATATGGTAATTAAACGGACATTCTATTTTTGAAAAAGCCTGTTCATTCTGGACTGAAATGACCATATATGGGCGTGATACACACAAAGCCATTCATTGGAAGCGGTTTTCACCGCTTCAAAAACATTTTGGGGGTGAATTACTCCTTTAAGGGGAAAGATTTACATATTTACGTACTGAAATATGACATAAATGCAATGTGAATAATGTAAATAATAATATAATAATTCAAAAAACATTGTAACAATGTAATTCAGGGGTTCCGTGGATGAAATAGTTATTTACATGGGTTGACAAAAATGTGAAGTCAAACAAGTGCTCTCGGCAAAATACACTGGGCGTGGGTTTCCTGGAATTGTTTTATCAGAATCTCACACACACCCTTATCAGACCCGTGAGGATCCCAACTGACATGACATCCTTTCATACAGATAAGCAGCCAGTCAGCTGCCAGTTGGCTGCTTACTACGGTGGCTTTGCCAGCCAGGACCTCAGCTAACCCTTTACCCAACTGCAGCTTCAGTGGTGAAAGGAGCACTTAGGCCTAGGATTATTGAATGCTTTAGCTATAGAAAAATAGCAGATATACAAGCTCACAGCGCGGCACCGAGTCCCGCGCTGCGAGCTTGTAGATCTGCTATTTTTGAAAAATCGTGAAAATTTGAATTTTGACACGATTCTATAAGTGTCTTTTGAATCCTTCTGAGATTTTTTGAAAAACCTATGTTTCTATGTCAGCAATCTGGCCAGCCATCGTCAAAGAAAAGGTCCTTTTCATTTAACTGGAGCTCAGTTAGTCTGTTCTTGAGAGACTACCATGTCAGTGGTTCTCAAACCTTTTCATGTGAAGGACCCCCAAAATGATATTTATTTGGCCACGGACCCCCATCTCAAAATATCTAGTTCCAGGGACCACCCAGAAGCAAAATTTTAGTTACAATCGTTCACTTTGAAAATACATATATTCAAAGATTTGCACACATTTTCACGACTTTTTCAAAAATAGCTATTTTTTACTGGTTTTCACTGCATTCAATAATTCTAGGCCTAAATGGGTTAATAGCCCTTTTTAAATACCTGTTCAATGGGTTTGATGGTTGTTGTGTTTGTTTTTTGAGAACAAGATACACTTGTCCTCTTCCATTATCTGCATTTTTTAAGCAAACTAAAGTAACCTCACGCTTATTTCCGCATACGGGAGCTGTCGGGGCTAACACAATAGGACCGTACCTATGTTCCCCAGGTTCTATGTTCCCCATTTACCCCCCCCAAAAAAGGTTCTATGTTCCCCAGGTTCTATGTTCCCCACTTACCCCATAGGGGTGGAGACATAGACATGTGGGCACTTAGGGGTGGAGACAATTGGGCACCTGGGCAAGATGTCCCACCATTTCCTGCATTTGAGTGGGGGACATGAGAGGGGAATATAGAACCTTTTTGTGGGGAGGGTGGGTGGGGAACATAGAACCTGGGGAACATAGAACCTTTTGGGGGGGTAAGTGGGGAACATAGAACCTGGGGAACATAGGGTGGACCCCAACAAGATTACCATGTCTATTGTAAAATAAATGCATTTAGGCCTATCATTGTCTGAATTTCCCCAATCCTCTCACCGTTGTGCAGTTTTACACATTAGGACAACTCCATGTCCAGATAAGCTGGAGCCAAGTTGGTTCATTGTATCAATGTTATATTATATCAATGTCAGTTGTAGCCAGTGGTTCTCAACATGAGGTCTGGGGACCACCAAGGGCCATTGAATAGCTCAAATGAACAGTTACACTTTAGCCCCTATTAGGAGAAAAACTATTCTGATCATAATTCTCTCTCTACCAACAATATGCTTAGGCCAGGGTTAGGTGACTGACAAAATCATAGGCTTATTCTAACAATAAAAATATATTCTCTAGGTTAACCTAGGTTAAACACAATGTTGATCAATTAAAACATTCACTTCATTTTAATCAGTCTACATTAAAAGGCTACTGAATAATAAAATTGTGCACTCATATTTAACCTTTTCTGTCGAGTCTCAAAAGTGCAACAGTATCAACATATTAGAAACCTTTCATAAACAAAAGTAGACAAGGCTAGAGAAAACATTTTATTGCGTGAAGAAGACCAGAGATGGCCGCAGTGTAGTGTAGAGCAGGAACGGTGGCATTGGGCTGCAGAGTAGCGTGGGATTGAACAGTTCCGAGCAGGGACGTGCTGGGCCCCTGATTTCAGCCCGGGAAAAAGAGTTGCAGAGGCCCTCATTGCTCGCTATAGACAGAGATCTCTCTCTATAGCGCTGCTGCTACTCAAAAATTTGCCATTTCAGATCATGACAAGTGACAAGCCAATGGGCCAATTACTGTACATGAGTTATATTTCGTCGTTGTCGGGTGGAAACCTTGTACGTCCAAAACCGTTTGTTTTGTATTTATCATTAATGATTTAAACTAGTGAAAACAGACGATCTACAAGCACACAACGCCTCGCACCGCGAGGCGTTGTGTGCTTGTAGATCTGCTGTTTTCACTACTTTTGTGCGATGGCCTTGCATGATGAAGCAGGGCTTTGCTTTGCGAAAAGATTTACACATTTGAAACTTGGAGATACAAGGTTTCTGCCTGACAGTGACGATTTACTTTGTTGGCCGCTCAGCCCCCAAAATGGAACGAATGCCGACATTTTATTTGACATTTTTTTCCTAATGGCCGGCCTGGACCAGCCGGGAATGAACCGGCCGTTCGGGAGTTGTTCCGCTTTTCCCAATGGCCAGCACGTCCCTGGTTCCGAGGGTCTCAGGACTCGGGAGTAGAGTGGGAAGGACTGGCGGTTGTTGCTACAGTATGTCCTCTGGAGCAGCTGTTGCTGGTCTACGAGCTCCCTGGTCAGCTGGAAGCAATCTATGAATGAAATCAAGGGCCACAATTAATTATTACACAATATAGCTGGGGCAGTGATCACTGGCAAAAGTTTTGTTTTCCAAAGTAAAATTAAAACGTTTTGAAGTCCACTAACATCTATATACAAACTACATCCAGCACACAATACTACATTCATTCAAACTGATAACTCTGACTGGGGAGAGAGTCAGAAATAGCCAGGTAAAAAAATAAGAAATAAAGGTTCTTACAGTATGCATAGCCTAGCCGCAAATTGCAACACTAGATATTTTTTTTTATAATCGGATGAATCTAGGGTTGCAATACCTCCCATAGGCTGCCAATGCATCAAAACATTTTTTTGCTATCTGATTGTATTAAACGACGTCAAACTCACCAATATTGAGGCTCTATTGAAAGCTTGGAATTTATTCTTTCTATCTGCAAAGTGTTTGTTTCAGAAAAATCCACCATAACCATGTAATGATTTATTTTCTGCCAAGAAATCCGAGCAGACATGGTTTATTTTCTAAGTGTTGAACTTCGGAAGCGCTCGTCTTCTATACCGCAACGTCCCGCTGCCTCCTGCATTATGTGACATTTAGAACCAGGTGGTCACAGGACTGCTGAGCGATTTTCCACGAGCGCTTCCAAACAAAAAAAATAATCACCTGAACCAAATTTCTTGATAGAAACTGGCTGGGACATGTGGGCATTTGGACGAGTGGGCACCTAGATGAGTGGGCACTAAGGGGTGGAGACATCTGGGCACCTGGGCAACTGGGCACCTAAATTAGGATTGCCCATGTGTTCTTAGTGCCCAGATGTCCCACCATTTCCTGCATTTGAGTTGGGAACATATACTTTTTTTTTTGGGTGGGGAACATACAGTAGATCCTTTTTTTTTTGGTTGAGCGGGGAACATAGAACCTTTTTGTGGGGAGGGTGGGTGGGGAACATAGAACCTGGGGAACATAGGGAGGAGGACCCCTACCAGACCACATGACAATCATGACATTCTCCTAAACAGATATAATTAAAAAAAAATCATAAAATCCCTCTTATAGGCATCTGTCACTCGAATTAAGGTGACTTCATTGATTGACATCAAGAAGGGCCTATCAGCTCCCTTCATGGCATCTAAAGTAAGCAAACCCCCACAATGTAATGCTTTGTTTTCAAGAGTCAGTAGCATCACAAAGAACCTGAAAACCTACCACTTCCATACAGACTGGGAAGAAGTCTTTTCCCTAGCTAGTCTTATATACGGGAGCGTTTTGCTGTTACTACGTGTCATCTGTTCGACACCCAACTCTAACCCTTACCCTAAACCTAACCTAAAAGTTTAAAACCATCACCACACACTGTGACAGACAATAGCCTTCACTGACCACCAGGGGTCCCCAGAGGTCTATCCTCACTCAGCAATCTCTTCTGATTTTTCAGAATCAACTTTAATGCCACAACATCACAGTTAACAGTGGGTGAAATTCATTGTTAAACATACATGTGGAGAGACAGAATCTTCTTTTTTTAATCCCACTATTTATTTTGTATCCTCTGTGAGATGGCTTTGTTGCTCATCGACCTCTGGTGGTGTCAGTAAAGGGTTAACAGCTGCATCGCAAGGAGTTTCTGAGTAATGCAGTTTTAGGGAAACGAAACTTAACAGAAAACTAGTCGGGAGGCAGCAATAGAACAACCCTCTACACCACTTTCTACCAACACCTCGTTTTACACAGATACTGACAACTTACACACTGGTGAGTACCTAAATATAGAGCTTAAGGATGTATTAGGCTATGCATTAACAGAAAATAAACCTTAATGTGTATCAACAACATTAATGTCTGTGGCAGACCGGATGGCTGGAGGCCTGTGTGTGTGTGTGTGTGTGTGTGTGTGCGTGCGTGCGTGCGCGTGTGTGCGTGTGTGTGTGTGGGCTACCCACTGTCACCAGTGTGCCTTCTGCCCTGGGGGCACTAGCGCTTTGGGGGCCGGACGCGACCGGACGCCGTGTGGCCGGAAATATTTCCCCACATGCACGCGCACGGACGGCACCGAACGGTGCACGAGCGTGTAAACGCGTGCATACCCCCCCCCCCCCCCCCCCCCCCCCCCGCGAGAGCCGCGACAACCCCCCACCCCGCGAATCCGCGATAACTTCAAGCAATACTTTAATCAGTGGCTACTACTTTGCATAACAGGTTATATAGTGGTGAATGTGTGAACGTCCTCAAGCCTCTATTCATATGGATAGCCTAACACCTCGGTTTCCAGCTGTGACTGCATGTGTCGATGTGTGTGTGTCCTCATAGGCCTACATGGCTCCATATTACTGTGGTATTTAGTGTTTGAAATTTGTTCAAGGCAAACGTTGTTTCTCTATCCTACTGCAGCGCTGTAAATGAATTAAAAGAAAGTAGAACATACAATCTTAAGTAACAATGCAAATGTAATTAAGACTAGAAAACTATTGTTTTCCCACCATTAGATCTGCTGACATCCTTTCTATAGAGTTGATCAAATTAAATATCTTGGACTCTGGCTTGATTCATGTCTATCATTTAAATGTCATATCGATCACATCATTAGGAAAATCAACTTTAGCACTGGTGTCCTCTACCGTAACAAAAAATGCTTTACACATACAGTCAGAAAGAAACTTGTTCAACAACTCATACTTCCAATTCTTGATTATGCTGATGTGGTCTATCAAACGGCTCCCAAAACAAACCTTCTTCCACTTAACTCAGTTTATAACCGTTTATGCAGATTTGCTCTTGATTCTCCATATATGACCCACCACTGCACCCTGTATGAAACTCTCAATATACCATCTCCCACATTAAGAAGACAGCAGCACTGGCTGCAGTTCATTTTTAAATGTTATCACTTTCATTATCCACAGTACTTAAAACAATATTTCGAACGTTTGACTACCACACATCAGCTAAGACATTGTTCACAGATTTATTTTGAAGTTCCGGTTGTGTCGACATCAGTTGCTAAAAAATCATTTATGTTCAAAGCTCCTTCAGATTGGAACAACCTACCTGTTCATATCCGTTCAATAACATCTTTTAAACTGTTTAAAACCACACTGTCCTCTCACTTTGAGACCACCTGTTCATGTTTTAACTAATCATCATGTTTTGCTCATTCATCACTACAATAGATCTATAACGAAATGATTATATATGTGCTATATGTGTACTTTTGTGGCTGTTTGTTGTGTATGTTTTCTTTTGTTTTGTTTACTGTTTTGTTTACTGTTCTGTTTATTTTGTAGAGTGTATTTTGTAGAAGGAGCTCCTTGAAAACGAGATGGTTCATCTCAAGGGGTTAATCCTAAATAAAGAAAATTTCAATATCTAAATAGCCTCTAGAGGCGCGTGCACGCGCATGCACGTGACGTCAATAAATGACCGTCCGCCCGGAAAAGAAAATCCCAAAGCACCACTGTCTGGGGGGAACTAATAATAGCGCCCCGGGAGGGATAGACCCCTGGTCCGAGTGGGGAACCCAGGTGGACCCCTTCCCCCGGCAGAGCCCCCCCTTATATAACTCAGCAGGGAGGGACCGCCCGCCGTCGAAAGAGCGCCACTCGGCCGCACCTCTGCCACGTTTTTTCAGTGTTACACGTTCCCCGCGGAACCCCCGGGGGCCGGGGGAGGCTACCCACACATAAGCACCCCTTGGCGGGAGTGAAGTTGGCTGAGCTCCCCCGGCCCAAGGCCCCAAGCACATTGTGGCATTCCGACATGTCGCCACACCGACATTAACTTCTTATTGTCGGAGTGGCGACACTTCCATAGAGGCTAAGTTTAGGGTAAGGGTTAGAGAATGGGATTGAGTACATAGCCTAATAGTGCTTATGACTGCAATTATAGCAGGTTAATATGTAGCTCATGTAATGCTTCATCATATGTTATGATTACTGTTATAAATCATTAAGTATTCATGACTGTTATTAAATAATATGGTGAATTGTATTACCACTTGCTGTCATTGCTTGATCAATGTCTACAGTCAGAAGGTTTCTTGGGAATCAGATACAGATCATTGATCATTGATCAATGTCTACAGTCAGAAGGTTTCTTGGGAATCAGATACAGATCATTGATCATTGATCAATGTCTACAGTCAGAAGGTTTCTTGGGAATCAGATACAGATCATTGATCATTGATCAATGTCTACAGTCAGAAGGTTTCTTACAGATCATTTCAGCAGAACTAACATTGAGAAACAGTGCAGGAAATGACCATGATGTCGTCATCTCAAAGGAAAGGAATGTTGTGTCACCGCTATTAGGAAATGTGCCCACAGTCAGTCAGTGCCATGTGTGTGCTGGCTCACATACCGTACGTTCACGTTGCAATGAATATATATATATATATATATATATATATATATATATATATATATATATATATATATATATATATATATATAATTTTTTTTTCCTTTTTTTTTTTCTTCTTTTTTTTCAAAAATAATCTCTATTACGTAGGCTACTGTACAGCTCAATTATGCCCTGTACCACTAATAGCCTATTATTAGTTATGTATTTATTTTTGAGGGGGTTAATTGCACCCTTTACAGATCTATAGAGAGATCCACTGATTTAAAGTAGGCCTATGCCTTTTGACTCCTGTATGAACGTTCAGCTTTGTAACTAAATAAAAGAGAGGTAGCCCATTCTTCAAATCGCTGTATCTTTTACTTTACAAGGTTGTACAAAAGATTCTGTCAATTTAGTTAGCGGAAGAGCTCTCACCTTGCACAGACTGTCTTGTAGGCTACTTTGCAGTGTTGATATGGGCTTGAAGCAGAAGAACATGTATTAGTAATGGACACAGTACCAGCTTTACTGACAGAACGCTCTGCTTCTCATTGTTGGTCACCAAGACAGAACACTGGCACTTTTCATGCATTTCATCAGTGAAACAGCAATTAATTGTGTTTGCAGTGCGTTTGTTTGGCTCTGCGCAACGCGAGCTGCTGCCAAGCTCTGATCTGAACAAGACGAGTCAGGCTGAGGGAGCAATCGCAGCGCAGGCAGAGAGAGTAGTATGAATAATACACGTTCCGGGGTTTGGGGCGGAAATCCGCCTCTCCCAGTGTGTTTCCAAACGAACCATTGAACGTGCATTGTAAATGCCCCATGCTTTAACTGTGATTATGCGCGAAACCCCGGACATTTGAAGGAATTTATAAAACCCCCCCGGACAGGGCAGACAGCCCCCTAAAAGAGGACATGTCCGTGTAAAAGAGGACTATGGTCAGTGGTGGTTTGGGATTTTCTTTTCAGGGCGGACGGTCATTTATTGACGTCACGTGCACGCGTGCGCACGCGCCTCTAGAGGCTATTTAAGGATCTCAGCAGATCTAATGGTGGGAAAACAATAGTTTTCTAGTCTTAATTATTGTGGGCTCGCCTGGAAGGCGAGCACACGTATGTTATCTTCATTATTTATCTATCAGTCAGTCAGTCAGTATCTCCTCAAAACTTTGGCGCGATTCATCTCCTAAACGCTTACACCTTTCAACACCATTCAAATTTTTATGTGTTCAGCTTACTGAGGACACGTGTGCTTGTATTTTTCGTTTTGAAATGTTTTGTAGTATAAATATAAAAAAATAAAAATGTTTAACTTTAAGCACCCAATGCATTTCCAATGGGTTTAGTGAGTGGGGAGAGAGTGTAGACAGAGGAAAGGGACCCATGTTTATGTTAAGGCGCTGTGGCTGTAATGTTCACACTTCAGATATGCTCTTTATATCAATGCGTTCACACAGGTCTGCTCTCTGATTTGATCCAAATATCTAAGCTGTGTGATGTATATATTCTGAGTTAAAACTACAAATATCTATAAATGTCCCTCTCCACTCTACTGATTGAGACAGCTGTGATTAAAGGCCTGTCTGTCATTGGCTGTTCGGTGGTGCTGCAAAGTAACAAAGTACATTTACTCAAGTATATACAAGTACTTGTACCTACAGTACATTTTTGAGGTACTTTTACTCTACTTTCCATTTTTGTTACATATACTCTACTATAAATACAGCATTTGACAGCTTCAGTTACTTGTTACTTTGCAGATTTTATTATTAATAAAAAAACATAGATGGACCACTTAATACTGCTATGAAGTTGATCTACAATGTGCACGCACACACACACGCACGCACGCACGCACGCACGCACGCACGCACGCACGCACGCACGCACGCACGCACACACACACACACACACACACACACACACACACACACACACACACACACACACACACACACACACACACAACAACTGTTACTGTGTTACTGTGGAGACGTTTGCTTGTATTTGTCTTTGAGACATGTTTTGTAGTGTTTTAGACATTTTACTTAAAAAGAATAAGGTTTTAGGATCCCGGGCAATGGGATTTACAGTATATATCCTAGAACCCGCAGGGACACTCAGCCGTATTAGTGGTTGTTGTTGGTTGTCAGGGAGATATCACAACCAATGCATTTTGAAATCAGATCCACAAACACAATAAAAGTCATGCTCCACTCCTCAGTCTGGAGTGGCCACATAGAAGGACGCCTTGGTTATAGACATAGTGGAGGACAGATGTGATCTGGGATTGTTAACCTACAGTATATGCACTCAATATACACCTCTAGAACACATAGAATATGTACAGTAAGGTTCAGTACAGTACAGTACGGTTCAGTAGAGTACAGTAAAGTACAGAAAGGTACAGTACAGTAAGGTATAGTAGAGTACAGTACAGTAAGGTACAGTAAAGTACAAAACAATACAGTAAGGTACAGTAGAGTACAGTAAAGTACAGTAGAGTACAGTAAAGTACAATAAAGTACAGTAAGGTACAGTAGAGTACAGTAAAGTACAGTAGAGTACAGTAAAGTACAGTATAGTAAGGTACAGTAGAGTACAGTACAGTAAGGTACAGTACGGTACAGTAGAGTACAGTATAGTATAGTACAGAAAGGTACAGTACAGTAAGGTACAGTAAAGTACAGTACAGTAAGGTACAATAGAGTACAGTAAAGTACAGTAAGGTACAGTACAGTAGAGTACAGTAAAGTACAGTAAGTTACAGTAGAGTACAGTAATTTACAGTGAGGTACAGTAGAGTACAGTAAAGTACAGTAAAGTACAGTAAGTTACAGTACAGTACAGTACAGTACAGTACAGTACAGTACAGTAAGGTGCAGTACAGTATAGTAAGGTACAGTACAATACTGTAAGGTACAGTACCTTACAGTACCTTAAAGTATGCTATTTGTTGGGTTGGAAGCGAGCCCACACTGTTTCGAAGGAACAGTATTTCTAGTTTGCATTGTTACTTAAGATTTTATTTTCTACTTTCATTTAATTCATTTAGAAAATACAGCGCTGCAGTAGAGAAACAAAGTTCGCCTTGAACGAATCTCAAACACTATAAATACGACAGTTTTATTATTTTATTATTTATAGTAATAATACTGTATTGAGCCATGTATGAGGACGGTTACACATCTCCATTCAGAAACATTGCCATTTAGAAGATTGACTAAATGGAGGTGTCACCTAAACCTAGGTTACACATCTCCATTCAGAAACATTCACATCTCCATTCAGAAACAATATTTCAATTTTTTTCTAAATCAGGGCTAATCAGCTTAAGATGGCTCAGGGGCCACTCAGCAAAATATCAAAAGTCCAAGGGCTGCAAGCTATAAATGACAGTCCTATTTTGGACGTTTATATAATGATTTTGTAACACACTATGAGTAGTCTAAAAAATAAGGGAAAACACAGAAACAGACACATCTATAAGGCCAAACTTCATTGAACAAAAATATTGTCATGGAATGATTAATGATGAAAAGTTACAAAACAAGTCTTTAGACACTTTAGACGCTGAATGCTAGCCTAGTGAAATGCTAACCTGCCGCCAATGCTGGTGAATGCTAACCTGGTGAAATGCTATCCTGCCGACGCTGGTGAATGCTAAGCTGGTGAATGCTAAGCTGGTGAATGCTCAGACTCTGTTTCTAAGTGGGGGTGTTTCTGAATGGCGCTCGTGCACCGTTCGGGGCCGTCCGTGCATCCGTCCATGTAAATATATTGACCACACGGCGTCCGGTTGCGTCCGGCCTCGAAAGCGCTACAGCGTATGGTCACCCTATAAAATAGAATATAATCAAACATCAGAATGAACTGAAAATAGAAATGGATAGAGAGTATAGGCCTAGGCTATGTGGCAACATCAAATCCGGAATATTAGCATTTCCCTTAATTACAGATCTTATGAATAGGCTACGTGAAACAGTAAATAGCCTATTGACAATTTGTGATTTAGTCCTAAATTCACATTATAGGCTATAAACGTTAAAGCTATACTGTGTAAGTTGCTCAACTAGTGGTCAGTAGCGGTATAGCAAACCGCGGTCGTGTCTGCTTTTTTCGGCCGTTTTTCACCGCGGACCGGGCCTTCAGACCCCCGTGTCCGCCTCGCCCGCCTTGCCACGCATCTCGTGTCCCTCTGCGGACCGGCGTTGGAGAGTTACAGGCTAGACTTCTAGACCAGCGTAAACAAAGCTGTTGAAGCAAGCTATTTCCTGAAGAGACGCAAGATGCACTGTGATTGGCCGGTAGTGTATCACGTGTGTATGATCCGCAATGTGATTGGCCAACGTATACACAACGTATACGGATGATGCAGATGACGTCATTTTGCCGCAAAATCCCGCCCCTGTCACGGCTAAGTAGAAAACATATAAAGAAAAGGCTTTTGGGGCTGAAATTAACGGAGTGGGGGTTCTAAAACTTTAGCGATTTAATAGTTAGGACAATTTTAAGATATGTTTTATAAAAGAAGTTACATAGTATAACTTTAACGATGGGGGAACAATTATTTTTGCTTTATTCTCCACTTCTCTGTAATATACAAAACAGAGGCTCAGAACTCTAATAGCTAAATGACATTTAGTGTAAATGCTTTATTCTCTCACCAAGCACCACAAATGTAGGCCTACATGTAAAATGCTGCTTTCTGCTGAAAGCAATGGATTTAGATTGATCATCCGCCATGTTGTGGGTGATCAACCTGCTATAATGTAGGGATGTAAACGAATATTATTAGATCAAAATCGATTTTTCAAAATGTAATAATCGATTTTTGGATTTTATTTTTTCCCACCGCGGAACCTTTTTTCACCGGACAAGTTTCACCCGGGCCGATAATAGCGCAACACCGCTCCACTCGCATGATAGCCAGAACAACGTCCCCCAGTGGCGTGAATCAAAACAGCAATGCAGTTTCGACAATGGAACAAGGGGGGAGCGCTTGTTTTCGGTGGAGATGACAGGGACACGCCGGTGTTATATTATAAGCACAATCTGATCTAGCAATCATGACATATTCTATTTATTATAATCACTAATTCACTATGAAGTGTCTTTAATTATAATTAAAGTAAAAATATTCAAATAACAAACAAGGACAAATTGTTCTGCCCACAACCTTATCAAACCAAAATGCCTAAACTACTGTAAATGTAGGCCTATTATAACTATGATAATGGTTCTTAATAAGTCCCAATTGTTAAGTATAATACTTGACCTTATAAATATAGAATGTTTATGATTATATATGTTATGAAACATCGCATAGTCGAGCGTTGCGAGTCTGTGCCGGTCGCATGAGCCGACTCAGAGCCGTTACCGGCTTATGTGCCGTCTGCCGTTATGGACTAAATCTTCATCCCCCCGAATTTCGGCACCTCCGCGCGGTCCAGGTGAACACAACGGAGCCTACCTCCGGTTCAGCCAATCACAAGCCTCCACTGGCGATACCACATTGCTGTTTTGATACACGCCCCCCAGTGATAGAGATGGGATTTATGGCTCTTTGAAGTGAGCTGGATCTCTGGGATCCGTTCCTTTCAAAGAGCCGTTCAAAAGACTGGTTCATTCTAGGCTACTAGTTACTTTGTAGATTTTGATTATAACTTCAACCCTATATACATTTATTTCGGACATATATAGGTACAAACCTGTGACGCATTGTGAGCTTGTAGATCTGCTATTTTCAAATTAATTTTCTACATTTTACTAATTGGAAAACCTGTGAAACAGTACATTCTGCATAATGAGTACGTTCTAATATTGGTACTTAAGTACATTTTGATACCAATACTTTTTTTTTTAACTTTTAAGTACATTAACATTCCAAACTTCTACTTTTGCCGTATTGATATTTTAAAGTAAAGAAATTGAGTACTTATCCCAACACTGTTCATTAGAAAGGAATGGCTCCCCTACTGTGAACCGAATCCTATCGTTCATTTCAAAGAGCCTTTCAAAAGACTCGATTTGTTACTATAATGCAACGGTATAAAACATGTTAGTTCTAAAAGAACAGCATATTTATTTCATATGCTAAAGGTCAATAGAATCTATAAACCTTCCATGTCGTGAAACAGAACAGATGCAGTTTCTGCATGGTTACACTTCAGAATGAGAACATACTGTAGGGTCCCTTTGATTATAGGCCTACATGTAGCCTACTGTAATATCTGTGGGTTAGACCTAAATAAAGCTTCAGATCTTTGTCATATTTCCGTAAAAAGAATTGCATTATGTGTTGAAACCATTTGAATATTTGCTTTATGATTTGCTGTGAATTATGCCTGAACATGATATGAAATAGCCTATTGCATTTTTTGGAGCTGTGTGAAGCACAGGCTCCCTATACGTGGCCGTGTGGGTCTGTCTGTCTGTGTGTCTGTCTGTGTGTCTGTATGTAGCCTGAACTTCCTAAACTTCGGCACGCTACTAGTCCCACAGTTTTGCCACCACACACTCGCGCCATATGTCAAATCGACAGGCTTACTCGGGAATCGTGGGCTAGTAACTTGCTAAGAGAAAGGTTCAATAGTTTAATTGATATTAATTTATTAGTGAATTAATTTTCCCCATTGACTTATAATGGGAATCGCAAAAACTCACA
Source organism: Nannobrachium achirus (assembly GCF_963921795.1). Lineage (NCBI taxonomy): Eukaryota > Metazoa > Chordata > Actinopteri > Myctophiformes > Myctophidae > Nannobrachium > Nannobrachium achirus. The sequence continues at coordinate 60,219,098 of NC_137814.1, forward strand.
TTCAATTATTTGTCTCTCGCAAACCATAGGGGCTAGAGTTTCAAGACTTGGAGAGGAGGTTCATAATGATTTCAAGGATTAAATAAAAAATAATTGTGTCATTTGGCCGCATGGTGGCGCCATAACACCCCACTTTACGTTTTGGCCTGTAACTCTTGAACCGTAGGTCGGAAAATTAAAAATATTTTTTCCCTGGATTCCTTGGGTCATGACGCATCTCCCCATATAGGCCACGCCCATTTGCGCCATGATAGATTTTCCGCCATCTTGAATTTTCTCCAAAACACACTTTTTGCTCCTTTTCCTACATATTTTCTTCAAATGTCACAAAAATCGGTACACATGATCCACACACACACACACACACACACACACACACACACACACACACACACACACACACACACACACACACACACACACACACACACAGCTCCACTTCACACGGGTGTGATTTTTTTATTTTGGGGCTTGTATTGCTTAATTATTGCTGCTAATAATTATCATGATGATGATCAGATTACTGTGATGTTTACAAATATGGGTGTTGTTCTCCCGTTGTGCTCAGGGACAGGTGACCGGCTGTTCACAGAGTGGCAGGGCAAACACATTTTCAAGTTGAAAATGTGTTTGCCCTGCCGAAGATTTCAACCACAAACATATCACAGATTATTACCCGGCTTGGTTGAATGCTTGATTCTGATTGGTCGAGCGCTGAAATCAGCAGTGAATTATAGGAGTATAATGACCGCTCCGCTCTAATTCACCGCTGCCTAATCAAAGGCTCAGAACACCTGCTGCACTCAGGCTGCACTGTGTGGATTTAGTGCTGTATCCAACATGGCAGCCATGTAAACAAAAACACAGCTACATTTACAACTAAACGTTGCTCTCAAGAATGTTTTTAAAAACATTTGAGGCGACAAATAGACGATGCAGTAACAGAAAATGGATTCTATTTGATCAGCACTTCTTTGTTTTCCAAGGCGACGTGTTGCGCTGGGGGGACACACTTTCAGCCGTCTGTAAACAAGGAAATACTTTGTTTAGTTTTTAGTTTTGAGTCAAATTATTAATTGTATTTATTCGCCGGGTAATAAGTGCTATAACGTCTTGCTGCTTGGTCATTATGGTGTATATGGACACTTCAGGCTGATAATTCCCCTCGGCGGAGGGGAATTATCAGCCTGAAGTGTCATAATGACCGCGCAGCAAGACGTTATCTCATACATAAGCCTTATACGAATCATTTTATTTCATTTGAAATGAAAGTCGGTCTTTTCATATTTCTGTCAATAAATGACCTGAAATGATGTTAATTCCGAAGCCGCTTTTACATAATATGCATAATATGAATATCATGGATACATGTTACAGTTACAGTGTGAATTGTAATAGAGCGTGTTAATAAACTGTTAGTTAGAATAAACAGCATATTTTATTTCATCTTGTGCTTCAGAACAAGCTCATCATACAGTTATGTGACTGTCACTGTAAGACCTCAGACCTTTAATTATGACAAAACCAAAACAGAAGTTTCTTTCATATCTAATCAACAGAAAATTATTTGAAACGGGTTTTCTGAAAGTTGTAGCCACAATAAATCATATCACAATCATGTATAGGTCTAGGCCAGTGGTTCCCAAACTTTTTAGCCTGTACGTGACCCAAAAAAGAAATGAGACGTTTGCCCTGGATCCAAACTAGTGAAAACAGCAGATCTACAAGCTCACAACGCGTTGATTTGTGCATCGAAAATCGAACGCCTTGGACGTATGACATGACCCTCACTGCCCGCCTCGGTTCCAGTCATGCTGGTTCTCAATTCTCCTCGAACGTCGCAACAATATTTTAAAATGTCCTGGTGAATTAATATGCCGTTTAAACAACAAAATACTATCCTAAAATGTATTAATTCCGCCTCACAAAAAATAAGATTGGGGTCGTTTAAGAAGGTTTAAAAGTACAGCGGAGGGAAAAAATTGCAGACTATTGTTTTTTTTAGTCTGGAAGTTCTCGGCTATGCACTTGGCAGTGCTGTCTCATTTCATAGGCAAAATGTGCACTTCACAGGGCAACGCCCTACACTACACTAGCACTATACTAGCTAGGGCTGAACTGGGTGGGGCGTCTCTAAACTACACTAGCACTATACTAGCTATAGGGCAGAACTGGGTAGGGTGTCTCTATACTACACTAGCATACTAGCTAGGGCTGCACTGGGTAGGGTGTCTCTACACTACACTAGCACTATACTAGCTAGGGCTGCACTGGATAGGGTATACACTGTGAATTGGGAAGTGGCTTGTGTATTCCTGTAAATCTGTGACTCCATCACATGTCTCTGCCTCTTTAAAAACATCCCACAGTGTGCAGTCAAAACATCCCTGCAGAGTTTCTGTAGCCCCCCTTGGCCATACTCTAATCTCCTTTTCGTTCCTGGTTCACCCTTGGCTTATAGGTGGGCATCAGCATCACAGTCAGATGGTCAGAACTTCCAATCTTTGCTAGAGTGGTTGCTCAATATGCATTTTTATGTTAGTGTACACCTTGTCCAAGGTGTTCTTCCCCCTTGTTGCACACTTAACATGCTGGTAAAACTTTGGTAGGACAGACTTTAAGTTGGCCTGATTAAAACTCATACAGTGCCAAACGACTTTTAGAGCAACTTTCTCACTATGGACTTCCCTGCCAAGCGACTTTGGGCGACTTTTACTTAGAAAAAAAAACATTTTTTTTTTTTTCTAATATAGGCCTATATATATATTTTTTTTTGAAAAATCTTTTTTGGACCCCATTAAATCTAGTAAACATGATTTCAATCGCGATTTTGCATGTTCCACCCCCCATACAACCCCATCTTTCAAACATGGCAGCCATGTTTGTTTACATCTGAAGAAAACACAATGGCTATTTTCTCAAGAATGCCTGAACGGATTTCAAATCTGATTTTTTTTGTTTGAAAGCTGTGAACAGCCTGCACAAACATGGTGCATGATCTGTGCATGGGCGTGCATGATCTGTGCACTATAAATTACATGGGAGTCTATGGAGATTTTATGGCAATAATGCCACTCGAGGGCATATTTAATTGGCAGTAACTGAGTTAAAATCTCCCCCCACCAAACAAAAAGCATCAGGATGGGCCAGTTGCAACTCACTGATTGCACTGTATAATGCACTCATCGCATCCTTCACATTTGCGCTGGGTGGCACATTAACAGCAACAATAAAAGCAGCTGTCAGTTCTCGTGGCATGGGGCGGCATTTTAAGATCACATATTCCACATTTTGATCGCAGAAAGATCCTATTTCTGTGACGTCACGACACCAGGCTTTGTTGGTGTACACAGCCACGCCTCCTCCCTTCACCTTCCCAGTAGAAGCAGCTGATCCATCCGCTCAACTGACCGGTGGAGTCTCTTGTCCTATTTGGGACGTTCCTTTTAGGCAGGGTGTTTTGCTGTACTTGTACTGTACTACATTTCAACTGTATTGACTATACTTGTACTGTTCTCAATTTGTGTCTAATAAAAATGGAGAATGGAGGTCGGGAGCGCTCCGCTGTGTTCACTTGGACTGTGCGAAGGTGTCAAGTCAGGGGGACAAAGATTTACTATTCTGTCCATATCGGCACATAACTCGGCAACAACGCCGAGTCGGCTCATGCGACCTTCGCAGCGCTCAATACGGTTACTCGCTCGCTACCGCTTGCTCGGCGGTGTCTCACATGGATCAAGGTCGGCTGAGACGGCGTGCCTCCGTCGTGGTGACCGAAAACAAGCACTCTTTCCGCAAGCGTCTCATACGGATTCCAATATAGCTACCTGTAACCCTTTCTCTCCCCCCTCTCTCCAGTGAACAATGGCACAGTCCAGCTCCCCTCTAGCAGTGATTGATGAGAAGAGTCTGGAGAAGAGCTGGAAGGTGATTGGTGCAGGAGGATTCGGTCAAGTCTTCAAGGCCAGACATCAGCAGTGGAGATGGGATGTGGCCATTAAACTGTTATGTCTTGATACCGGGTAAGTGGAAATGTTACTGAGTGCTGATGAGGATTCAGAGGATAAATATGTATATTAAACGATTATGTCTTGATAACGGGGTAAGTTACCCCTCGCTCCAAACAAAACTCTCTGCATAGCAACATCAAGGCATTCCATAGCCTTCTATGCAAGATCACCACAGAACACCATCACACACCTTGCCTGTTCATTTCCTTGTGGCCTAGTCATAACCTGACTCTGCCAGATGTCTTTATCTTTAAAGACTGTAAAAAACTACAGATAACAAGCTGTGCACTAAACTTTCCTTCAGACCAAACCAACAAAAGCTGTCTCCTCAGCAAAAAGTCAGTCCCTGTTTATTCCTGCTTTCTGGTCAGAGAGTTGTGGCCATAAACACTTAAGTGCCCCATATTTGTAGCCCCCCCCCCCCCCCCCCCCCCACTACATAGTTAGACAAAGCACCTATTCAGTAAAAACTTTACTGATTCATGTATCTCATGTATTATCTTCAGATCATTCTAAGTCAGATATAAAGTAACATGTATCTGATGTGTCATTCTCAGATCCTTCTCAGATAAGGACTTGCTTCGTGAGGCTGAACTGATGAGACGGGCAGAGAGCCCCTACGTCATGAGGGTCCTGGGGATGTTCAGAGGCAGTATGTCATTCCCCTTCAGACACGTGGGTCTGGTCATGGAGCTGATGGAGAGAGGATCCCTCGACTCTTTGCAGGTCAGCTTCTTTAAGGATTAAAAAATAAGACAGTAAATACAATAACAATGCTTGTTATCTGATTACAGCAACAAGGCATTGAAACAAATAACAAATTAAACATACACCAGTTAGACTCCCTAATCGGGAGATAATCGACCGTCAGTTCGCAGCGTGATTTTAGGGCAAACTGTGTAGGAGCAGTATCCAAAAATGTGTTTGAAAAAATCAGCTTGATGGTGGCGCTATATGGGATAGATCCATGTTGATGCAATGAGTGTAGACATACTGTGTAGCGATTTGTGTGGTTTTAGGGCAAAATGTGTAGGAGCAGTGTCCAAAAATGTGTTTGAAAAAATCGGCCTGATGGTGGCGCTATATGGGACAGATCCATGTTGATGACATGAGGGTAAACATACTGTGTACCGATGTGTGTGATTTTAGGGCGAAATCTGTAGGAGCAGTGTCCAAAAATGTGTTTTAAAAAATCGGCCTGAAGGTGGCGCATAATGGGACAGATCCATGTTGATGACATGAGTGTAGACCTACTGTGTACCGATTTGCGCGATTTTAGGGCAAACATTGTAGGAGCAGTGTCCATAAATGTGTTTTGCAAGAATCGGCCTCATGGTGGCGCTAGAAGAGGGTCATGTGAGAATTGATGGAGTGGAGGTTGTGGTTTGGTAGGCAAGGAGTGTGTATGCAAAATTTGGCATGGATCTGGGCTACGGTTGTGGAGATATGAGCAGAGTAAAAGTGTGACGTGTGACAGACTGACGGACGGACGGACTGACTGACTGACAGACAGCTTCACCTTCCGGCAGTTGACATTCACAGCTGCCAAAACACTCACTGATGCATTCATCACATCCCGACTTAACTACTGTAGAGCATCCTCAACGGCTCCCCCTCCATTTCTTAACTACAGCATCCTCAACAGCTCCACCTCCATAGTTCTTAACAAACTTCAAAACCTTCAGAACTCTGCTGCCCGTCTTCTCACCAGAACCCGCTCCAACAATGTCAACTAAACTAAATTAAATCCAAAATAAAACAACCTAAAGATGTTTAATGTTTTAATGAAATGGTTGTGTTTGACCCCCAGAGCAAACTACAGCAGCTGCCATCCTGGTCCCTGGCGTAATGAAATGTTTGTGCATCCCCTAGACAATTTGCCCTCCTGGCCCCCGAACTGTGGAATTAACTCCCTCTCGCACTTAGACTCGCTCCCTAGCTTCCATTAGAACTACAGACTCACTCCCTAGCTTCCATTAGAACTACATACTCGTTCCCTATCTTCCATTAGAACTACAGACTCGCTCCCTAGCTTCCATTAGAACTACAGACTCGCTCTCTAGCTTCCATTAGAACTACAGACTCGCTCCCTAGCTTCCATTAGAACTACAGACTCGCTCCCTAGCTTCCATTAGAACTACAGACTCACTTCTTAGCTTCTATTAGAACTACAGACTCGCTCCCTAGCTTCCATTAGAACTACAGACTCACTCCCTAACTTCCATTAGAACTACAGACTCACTCCCTAGCTTCCGCCGTGGACTGAAGACTCACCTCTTCAGACTCCACCTAAACCCATAGCACTACTGTAACACTCCCCTTCCCTCAAAGACCATACATGAAGCTAGATAGTATTTTAAGGTTTAGAAAAGTGTTTTACTGATTAGGTGCGTGGTCTACCTATATTATTGTTTTTCTAGATTGATATTCCTATGCATTGTTACATTCTTGTTGATGTACTGACATATTAGCATGCTTATTATATGGATGTATTACCTGCTTATTGTAAGTCACTTTGGATTAAAAGTGTCTGCTAAATGCCTAAACTGAAAATTGTAATCCCCCTCCAGAACAAACTCAAGCAGCTACCACCCTGGTCCCTGGTGTTTCGATTGGCTCACCAAGTGGCTCTGGGTATGAACTACCTTCACAGTCTGAGTCCTCCCATCATCCACCGTGACCTGAAGCCTGGCAACGTTCTGTTGGACACAGGTCTGAATGTCAAGGTTAGTCCTACCATGTTCTGTTAGACACAGGTCTGAATGTCAAGGTTAGTCCTACCATGTTCTGTTAGACATGTCTGAATGTCAAGGTTAGTCCTACCATGTTCTGTTAAACATGTCTGAATGTCAAGTTTAGTCCTACCATGTTCCTACCTGAATCTCCATTATGTTATTGTATGAAGCTAGAAACTGTTCTGAAGTCTGAACGTTTTTGAGGCACTGGATACTAAATGCCTGGCTGTTGATGCAGTAGTATTGCAACATCTCTCTCTCTCTCTCTCTCTCTCTCTCTCTCTCTCTCTCTCTCTGCAGATAACTGACTTTGGCCTTGCCAAGTTTGTCACCAATGTGACGTCTACTTGTCTCAAGGGGGCGGGGACGCCCTTCTTCATGCCTCCAGAGGCATTCTCCCCGTCGTACGCATCTGCCTTCTCCTTTGATGTCTACAGGTATTCACTATTCACTATTCACTACTCACTATTCATTCATTCATTCATTCATTCATTCATTCATTGTGCCATCAGAATGCATTGACTGTAATTCAGCTGTGTCACTGCAAAGCCCTGTGTCATTTAAACTGTTTCCGTCACATAAGAAGGGATTTAACATGTCAAACTGCACAGCTGTATATGCATGCTATGATTTTCTCACATCTGTCATACTGCATCACATCATGGTCACAAGCCTCCCAAACTGCATTAAAACCATTAACATCAATATACAAACAAGCTATAAAAATCATGGATCAGAAACCAATGAGATATCATCACTGTGGTATTATAGACACAACCTTTTTACGTTTGAAAATGTTGTGAGTTTTTGTACTACCAAACAGTTTTTTATCAAATCAACTGTGCTCACATGAATAGTTTCTGTTCCTTACCTGCTGTGTGTATTGATTATGGCTACTTATGATTTTGTATGTCCTACAGAATGATGGGTCAGATTGTGGATTGTTAGTTCTTATTAGTAATTACATATTATAATTGTTTGTACTTGACTGGGTTCTAGACTAGTATTAGTGTTTTTGTACTTGATTGGGTTTTAGACTAGTATTAATGTTTACTGTACTTGACTGGGTGTTAGGTTTGATTAATGTAAATAGAAAAGCCACAGGACAGGCCAGGTGATGAGAATTAGCACTTGTGCTAAAATCACTTATATCAATGCATCTGGTTCGTCCAATGTGATTGTGATATCACTATCAAATAAATAAAACACAACATAACATTGGCTTCTGCTTAGCTGTAGTGGATACTCCATAGACCATGAATAAAAGACCTCCCCTAGGCGTCGTTAAAGGATTGAAGGCTCCAGGACTGGCGGAGCTGGTCAACCTCATGGAGAGACCATGAATATAATAATGCATTGATTGCTGCTTATCTGTACCATATACCATATACATAGAACGTATACACTGGGCAGCCATGTTTGAATTTTGCAATGAAAACCAGGATTTCAACAGGGTCAGTCATTTCATTGACTTAATAGCAAGATGGCCACCGTATGATTAGGTTCTATACCACCTATACCTATTTCTTCGTACATATCGCTTCTTAAGTGCAAATAACGTATACAGACAATAACAACATATGTGTTGAGGTTTTGTCCAGTTGCTATTTAGTTATTTTTGTGTTCCCATAGAACTTGCTGATGCAATCTGTCTTATGTGTGATAATATGTGGATATGTCTTCTACTTAGTAATTACTGATCGATGTCTCTTTTTATTATAGTTATGCCATCCTGCTGTGGACCCTTTTAAGTGAGTAATTATCTCTCTCTTCTTCTTTGTCTTTTTTGTGTTTTTCTTTTTTTTTTTACCAGAGTGATGAAAATAAAATCAAGCAGTGCAGCAGGTGCTCTGAGTCTTTGATTGGACAGATTGATATGGGGGAGGGGACATAGTGGGGGGGGGGGGGGGGGGGGGTAGATCTTTCACCCCATCTCTCTATGATTTCCGCAGGCTATTATATTATCATTGTTACACTTATTACCCCTATCGATAAATCGGTTCACGAAGCCGAGGTACACCATTTTAATTATTATTATTATTATTACCCTTATTATTGTTATCTTCCTCTCCTCTGTCTCAGATACCGGCCACAGCATTGCAGGGTTTGATCCCTGCAGGGGAGAAAGACCTCCCCTAGGCGTCGTTAAAGGATTGAAGGCTCCAGGACTGGCGGAGCTGGTCAACCTCATGGAGAGAAGCTGGCAGCAAAACCCCCAGAGAAGACCCACTTTTACAGGTGAGAAGACTGTCCTGCAACAACCACCGCTTGGATGAAACCTTCATCACCTCCAACTGTAGACATACCACTGAACTGTTCACAAAAAGTAGAGAATTATTAGAATTACTAAATTAGGGGGGCACGGTGGTGCAGTCCGTAGTGCTGTCGCCTCACAGCTAGAAGGTTGTGGGTTCGATTCCCGCCGGGGGACGCTGTGGGCGATTGGGACATGTTCTCTCCTCTGCATCATCAGTGCCCACACACCCTAGGTGGGGTTCGCGAAAGGGCCTTTCTGTGTGGAGTTTGCATGTTCTCCCCGTGTCTCCTAGGGTAGACACCCTCACAAAAACATGCAGTAATCCTGGTCTCTATACTGCCTCCCCCTGACCAGCATGATGGAGGGGAAAGGAACTGGTTGGAATAACGTGTTCCTGCAACGCGCTACGTCCAACCGGGGAATCTCTCCCCGGTCAGGTGATAAGAAGCGGCCTACACATTCATGTACTGAAGGAAGCATGAGTTCAGTTCAGGGCTCTCCCCAGGTTGGCAGAGGGAGAGCAGAGCCCAGGATTACAGTTAAGTCAAGTCCCGCCTGTTGTCTCGCCCCTCTTCACACCCATTGGTTGCTGTGTCTTGGTGGGACACTCCATTCACTACCATTGTAATTCAGTTCCTTCATATTGTTATTCTGTGTATTCAATTCTCATTTCAAAAATGGTTTCAGTAAAATGGAGCTGCTCAGTGGCAGTATAGTGACTCAGCATATTTTTAAATGTTTTTATTTCTCCAAAAACGATGTTTTAGCAAATTCAACATAAAAAAGGCAGAACCAGGGCGGGACAAGGCAGATATAGCCTGCTGGTTGGTCAGTCAGGGACCAACCAGAAGGCTAACAAAGGGTGAAATGGCACTGGGTGAAAAATGGGTTACAAAATCGTGGGATAAAAAAAGGAAAAGCAAAAAAAAAAAAAAAAGAAAACTTTAGCACATAACAGAATATAAGAGGAGCAATAGAGTAGTAGAGTTTGGAGAAGTATAAAACTAAAAGCAGTTAAATTGTGGGCTTGCTGAAAGCTATTTTAAAGAAAATATGCAGCAATGCATCTGAGTAGCTGAACTCACTGTGTGTGTGTGTGTGTGTGTGTGTGTGTGTGTGTGCGTGTGTGCGTGCGTGCGTGCGTGCGCGTGCGTGCATGTGTGGGTGTGTTTGTGTGTTTGTGTGTGTGTGTGTGTGTGTGTGTGTGTGTGTGTGTGTGTGTGTGTGTGTGTTCGCAGAATGCACTGCTGTTACAGAAGGCCTGTATGAGAAGCACAAGCGTGGGATTAATGACGCTGTCTACCGAGTGCAGAAGAAACTGGTAAGGATTACATGTAACTAAATACATTTACTGTCCTGGTAAGGATTACATGTAACTAAATACATTTACTGTCCTGGTAATGATTACATGTAACTAAATACATTTACTGTCCTGGTAATGATTACATGTAACTAAATACATTTACTGTCCAGGTAAGGATTACATGTAACTAAATACATTTACTGTCCTGGTAAGGATTACATGTAACTAAATACATTTACTGTCCTGGTAAGGATTACATGTAACTAAATACGTTTACTGTCCTGTGATGATTACATGTAACTAAATACATTTACTGTCCTGTAGGAGTATCTGGTTATGATTTTACTGTGCATGTTCAATAATTCATCACATGTTGTTATAATGACTGTGTTCAACAGGATGCTGATGGAAGACTGAAGGATGAACCAAGAGGTGAGCTTTTCTTTGTCCTTGTAAGGTTCAATGTTGGACAAGTTGTCATTATCAGGTCCTTTTCCTTGTCCTTGAATGGTTCAATGTTGGACAGGTTGTCATTGCTAGGTCCCAAGCACTGCACCAGTGTGACCATAGATATAAAAAGCTTGATACCTCATTAGTCGCTGCAGTTCATTGAATCGACTGGTAAAAAAGGATAGGCGAAAGTGCAAACCTGCTGAAGGCACTCTGCACCTCAAAGTGCCTACTGGCCAATGGGGAAATCGTCGGGAGGGTTAGCGACTCACCCCACAGAGGTTAGGGTTAGGGTAAGGGTTAGAGTTGGGTGTCGAACAGATGACACGTAGTAACAGCGAAACGCTCCCCTGGCCAATCGCAGTGTGTCTTTTACGGGACTTCAATTCAATTCAAAGAAGTTGTATTGGCATGAGGAAACAAATGTTTACATTGCCAAAGCAAGTGCCAAAGGGAGTCTTGCCTCTGATTGGCCTACCGAACATCCCCTACTGTGACACACCAATAAGGAATATTTTGAGGGAGGGAAACCAAAGTCATTTTCGCCATCACGCAATTCCAACCAGCAGATTCGTCCAAGTATGACTAACTGGAGGCAGTCATCTGCGCAGATGGGCGCAGATGGGCGCAGATGGGCGTGGGGTGTTGTCTTCGAATGGGCGTGGCGTGAGGGGGGTGTGGCGTGTGGTCTTTGAATGGGCGTGGGAAAACCTGCCAAGAGCCTATGGCCAGCGGCTTGCCGCTCCACTCGCAGTTTCTACTGTAATTACACTACTTAATGCGCAGCGAATTTTGGACGGGGGCTCATTTTACCATACGTTCGGCTCCACTTGCAGTTTTTACCGTAATTACACTACTTAATGCGCAACGAATTTTGGACGGGGGTCGGGGGCTCATTTTACCGTTACGTTACTGCGGTCGACTTTGGGGCCACCTCGATCAGCCTTGGACCGACGAGTGGCACGCGTGCCGTGGACCACCTCCAGGGACACCTGGCTATATAACAGGGGGACATGCGGATACCGTATATAGAGAGAGAGAACCAGGGGCACGGGGCGGCCGCCGTTCCACTCCTATCCGAAGTGGGCTGCAGTGGCAGCGGTCCCCCGGAGCGATGGTCCCCGGGCGCCGTCTGTGAGCAACCCCGTTAGAAGGGTCCTTTTCCCGGCTACACAGTGTGTAGCGCGGCGCCGCCAGGAGGTCCCCGGAGCTCCGCGATACCTCCAGGTGTCCCCGGAGGGCGGGGGTGGTCCGCGATACGAGCCACTCGGCCATCCCACGCCGATGCTCCAAAGTCGGATAGGAGTAGAACGGCTGCCGCCCCGTGCCCCTGGTTCTCTCGCCAGGGCAGGGGTACCTGGAGGCAGTCCGCGGCCAAGACCCCAAACCCAAAGACGGATGCGAGTGGAGCGGCGAGCCGCTGGTTCTGTCTCCCAGCACTACCGAAGACCTTTCCCACACAAGTAACTCCCATTCGATTCGACACAAGTAACTCCCACTCCCACAAGTAACTCCCAATCTGCGCAGCAGCACAGAATCCGCCACCATCTTTGCCTCCAGTTACTCCTGTCTCGATTCGTCTCACCATGGGTGCCAAACTGCAGCCGGAAGTTTGGTAGAATGCACTGGCTCAGGAAAATAAAAGAAGACATGTCAAACATTTCTTCTGCTGTTACCCAGGGGGCAAAGGGAAGTGACCTGCATTTGCCCTGTTATAAAAGGTTGGCCACCAGAAATATTATCTATGACCCAATAGCAGTGTTGGGCAAGTTACTGAAAAATAGTAACTAGTTACCGTAACTAGTTACTTCATTTCAAAAGTAACTCTTAAACTTACTTTACTGATTACTCACACCAAAAAGTAATGCGTTACTGTGAAAAGTAACTTTTTAGTAACTTTTTCGTTTTTAGTTTAGTAGCTAATTTTAAGTAACTAGAAGCTCGGCCGCCCGGTAACCTGGCCAACTCGGGAATGATGTAAATAGGGAATGAATGCGCCACCCTTTAATGCAAACCCCATTATACCTGTTGTCATACAACCTGTTTTGACCATCTGTTTGTCTGTGTCCATTTATGCCCATATATGGAGATCTCTGTATCTTTATCTGTCTGTCTGTGTCCCTTTTATGCCCATATATGGAGATCTCTGTGATAGATAGGAATTTTCCACCTTTTAGTCTGAAAATAATCACGCGGTTAATCACAACGTTCTTGGTTTTATTCGTGAGAGCTCTCTCGCATACAGTAAAAACACCATCTCATATACTGAGTCAAGTTCCTCCCACAACCCCAGAGAGGCCGGACCAAGGCCCTACACCAGCGCTACTCAACCCGCGGCCCGCGGGCCGCATGCGGCCCTTTCCGCATGTCTGTGCGGCCCGTCATGATCTAATAAAAATATAGTTTTTCTATTGAGTGAACGCAGCATTTCTCAGTGTGTATCGGTACAAATTGACGGCTGAAATCATGATGTATCATTCGCTGAGTGTCTGGATCGGTAAACTCCACGGCTGTATCGTTTTTTTCATGTAGTATTTCATTCTATCCTATGTTTCCGAGGCACATTGAATGCACCATCTCAGCCCCCTCCCCAAAAGCCAATCTTTAACGCGAGTCGCCACAGTGACAGCACTCGGACATTCATTCTGCAGGCAGGCAGACAGTGCAGAAGTGCACACAGACGAACTAGCTATGCAGCAGCAGCCGCACAGGTTAAAAATGCAAGATTAGCAGTACAGTAATTAGCGTTATAATAACATCCATGATTGTCCGCTGCGCTGATTGTTGTCACAGAGTAGCACAGCTGAGTGTAATCAACGGCCGTTTCTTGGCGAATCTCCGACGGTATTGATTGAGATCATTTTGTTAAAGAAAGCTTCTGCTCTATATCTGCACACACAAAACAACAATGTTGCTGGGTGTTGTAGGACTACTACTTGCGTTTAAAACAAAGTAGTTTTCACTGTTTTACAACTTTCCTGTTGAGTGTTGATGCAATGGTGCAACTCTCTCTTTCTCTGCTGCTGTTCTGTTCTGGGAAAGAAGCCTAATTTATACTTAGCAGTACAAGGGTGTCGCACCTAAAATAGGAGACCTACAAGCTCACAACACGTTGTGGATGCGACGCGCTGTGAGCTTGTAGGTCTATGTTTTTAAAACATTTTTGGCTAAAAAGGCATAATCTTGGATATTATTATAATACTAGATAGCGTCTAGTCGGCGACCTGGCCAACTCGGGAACGATGTAAATAGAGAATGAATGCCCCGCCCTTTAATGCAAACCACATTATACCTGTTGTCATAGGACCCGTTTTGACCATCTGTTTGCCTGTGTCCATTTATGCCCATATATGGAGATATCTGTATCTGTCTGTCTGTCGGCGTCCATTTTATGTCCATATATGGAGATCACTGCAGATATAGTTCTGGGTCCATTTTATGCCCATATGCCCATATATGGAGATATCTGTCTATTTGCGTCGATTTTATGCCTGCCCCACCCTTTAATGCAAACCCAAATATACCTGTTGTCGTAGGACCCGTTTTGACCATCTGTTAGCCTTTGTCCCCACCCTTTAATGCAAACCCCAATATACCTGTTGTCATAGGACCCGTTTGGACCCTCTGTTTGCCTTCTGTTAGCCTTTGTCCCCACCCTTTAATGCAAACCCCAATATACCTGTTGTCATAGGACCCGTTTTGACCATCTGTTTGCCATTGTCCCCTTATGCCCATATATGGAGATCTCTGCACACACAGTACCGGTTGCGGAAAACTCTGATGTCAGACATCAGCTCCGCATTCGGGGATTCATTTTATGCCCATACCCCTTATGCCCATATATGGAGATCTCTGCACACACAGTACTGGTTGCGGAAAACTCTGATGTCAGACATCAGTTCCCCATATATGGAGATATCTGTATCTGTCTGTCTGTCGGCGTCCATTTTATGTCCATATATGGAGATCACTGCAGATATAGTTCTGGGTCCATTTTATGCCCATATGCCCATATATGGAGATATCTGTCTATTTGCGTCCATTTTATGCCTGCCCCACCCTTTAATGCAAACCCCAATATACCTGTTGTCATAGGACCCGTTTTGACCATCTGTTAGCCTTTGTCCCCACCCTTTAATGCAAACCCCAATATACCTGTTGTCATAGGACCCGTTTGGACCATCTGTTTGCCTTCTGTTAGCCTTTGTCCCCACCCTTTAATGCAAACCCCAATATACCTGTTGTCATAGGACCCGTTTTGACCATCTGTTTGCCATTGTCCCCTTATGCCCATATATGGAGATCTCTGCACACACTGTACCGGTTGCGGAAAACTCTGATGTCAGACATCAGCTCCGCATTCGGGGATTCATTTTATGCCCATACCCCTTATGCCCATATATGGAGATCTCTGCACACACAGTACTGGTTGCGGAAAACTCTTATGTCAGACATCAGTTCCGCATACGGGCATTCATTTTATGCCCATATATGGAGAACGTGGGAAGAACGTGGGAAGAATTTAGAGATACTCGGATTACATACATACATACACATTCACAGAGATTTTTTGTTGACTCATGTGGCGTACGTGATGTCAGAGCCTTTTATGAAGTGATGTCACAATGAGTCAGCGCTTCCTCCGGAACAGCCTGATGTCAACAATCAGCTCCGCATAAGGAGATTCCGAACGTTTCGCGCCGGTTTCGGAAAACCGCGAGTCGGGTCGGGTCGAGGCCCGGCACTGCACTCCGCGCGGTGGCGGGGAACGCGCGTGCCGAATCTGAAGCCGGTGGGACGAACGGTTCTCGAGATACGCGGATTACAAACAAACAAACAGACAGAGATTTGTCGCATTTATAGATAGATAAC
Organism: Nannobrachium achirus; assembly: GCF_963921795.1. NCBI lineage: Eukaryota > Metazoa > Chordata > Actinopteri > Myctophiformes > Myctophidae > Nannobrachium > Nannobrachium achirus. Next base: position 60,234,725 of record NC_137814.1, read on the forward strand.
AAACCAGGGAGTTGTTTTTCAGGTGAAGGACCCCTTAGCTGAGAGAGATATAAAGCAGGGACCCTCACTGTAGGCTAGGTATTATAGCCTACTGTAGGCTATTATATAAAACTGTATCACACAAATATTTGGCAGCCCCCCCTGTAATAACCTGAGGATTGGGGTCCCTAACCCCCAGTTGAAGACATGTACTAATAATGATATAGGCCTACTATATGATTAGTAATCAAACAATTCTACAATAGCAGCAGTTGGGTTGTTAGACCCAAAATGTGGCTGTTTTCTGTGTGTTTCCTTAATTATTAGACAAAATCATTGTAAACGTTCAAAATGGGACCGTCATTTTTAGCTTGCGGCCCTTTGACTTTTGGCATTTTGCTGAGTGGCCCCTGAGCCATCTTAAGTTGAGTAGCCCTGCCCTACACCTTTGCCAGACTGAGGCAAACCTCACACATGGATATTAGAGGACAACACTGTCAAAAGACTTTCAATACATTAAGCTCAGACAGTCGTTAATTAGCAATCTGAAACAAAAGAGCACACACACTACATGGGGTCTGTGAGCCAAACTGGAAGAACCAGTTTGAATATGGGGGCTTCAACCATTACTATGTCAGGTTTCAAAAGTTCAGAGAGTGTATATAATGAGAGTTTATAAAGAGTGAAATATAATGTTTGAAATAAACATATACAATTCTCCTTATCAATCCCCCCTTTGTTTCTTTTAAACACTTTATATTTCACTTGCGTACATAATCAGTTTGCAACAACGGAAACACTAGGATACAAAACATTCTCTCTCCTAAACCTGTGAATCATGTGAACTGAGGAAACCTCTTTTCTAGGAAACTCAGGACTATATATGGGGTGGTCCCATTATACCATTTGGCCATGATCACGTGGACAATTATTTACATTTTATAACACAAGCTTGGGCGTTTCTCCGAACCGACTTCCAGAGTTGGAGGTCAGATCCTTTCCAGTGTATTGTTCAGGGGAAGTTAGTTGCACTGTCTGTTCAAGTATTTGGGTTGAGAAAATAGCCCAGTCCATTTCTCCATTGTTAATGGAATGTTCAGTGACAGTGAAGCTGAAGCAGCATCTGTATCGCATGTTATGATGAAAAACCCCTCCGCGATCACTCAGCTTTGCAGATAGGAAGAACTGGGGAGAGCAGAATGGCGGCGGTTGCCTTGTCACTTCATCCTTCTGTGGTGTAGAGTAGGCTAATTACAATTTCGTCTCTGGTAGTCCTTCATGAATCCAGTTACCAGGAAGCTAACACACCATCTCTGAAAAGGAAATAGAATACAAGTCAAATCATCACGTTTTATTTTTACCAAGGTTTTGTTCAAAACAAATTAAATCACATCCGGATTGGACATGTGCGGTAGGCTTATACAGTAGCTTAGTCAATATACAGATTCATATAGTAGGCTATAACATGCACATGTCTAAATAATGTTTAAATAATTCACGGCAAGAGGTGATCAAGAAATTATTGCAGTACGATTTCTAATATGAAGTTAAAATACCTGCAATTCTGTTTAGAATTAGTTGTCTCCCAAAAAAGTTCAGATAGTTTAGAGAAAAATACAATGTTTAAACAGAAACATAAAATTCCCTTATCCCCCGTTTTTTTCTCTTTAAACATTTGTATTTTACTCGCGTACCTCTCTTCACAACGTTTCTAGCAGACACCGCAACCCCTCAAATGTGTGATACCCACCATCGATACATTTACCATGGTAAGCACAAATGCACCTTCTTGATCCCCACCTCACAGTCAGACCCTTGTGGTTTTGACTCCTTCAAGATCTGCCATTCCCTTTTACTGGACAAATAATATTAAAACATCCGACGCGCATGCCAAGTTCAGTTAGTTAGAGTTCAGTTAGTAATTAGTAGTTAGTCGTTAGTCACTCACAACACACATCATCATAACACTTAGGAGAAGTGATACAAATATAAATTCACATTAAAACTGCAAGCCAGTGTCCAAATGCATACCCTGAAAGAAATTGGGACAGTAAAATAATTGTTACATTAGACAAACCCCAAACCTTTTCCATACAAATACCTGGAGAAGAAACACAGAGTAAATGACAGACAAAAAAGTCTGACGTGTAAACGGTTAAAGAGGATAGCTCAAAATAAACTAAGATGCAAACAATTCACCAATGACCTGTAAACGGTTTCTGCCGGGCGTCCCCAGTAACAGAAACCTTAAAATCTAGACCCAAAGTTGATCCCTCAAATAGTGTACATATAACATATAACAAGACAACACTTATTAATACCAACTGACTTCAAGTTGGCTAGTAAAAGACAAAATATTGAAACATAAAACAGGCAACAATCTTGTGTTTGACATCTTATATTAAATAGTTGGTAAATAATGGTAAATGGTGCCTTTTATATCGCCGCTTCGTTTGATCCAAGCCGCATTATATCAAGCCTTCCACACACCTAATAGTTACCCAAATAATATAATCAATTAGCTTGCTTGTCGTACTGAAATATGAAATCAAATTAAAACACATAAATACCAATTGACTTCAAATTGGCTATGAAATACAAACATGTAAAACTAAGACAAACATGTAAAACAAGACAAGACACTATACATGGCAGACATCCTAAATAAAACCCGGTAGGCCCATCTTCCTGAATTATTTAGACATAAATACAACTTGACTTCAAGTTGTCTACTATTGACTCCTTAACCTTTGCACTCTGGCAAATTAAAACTATAAATATAAAATAAACTATAAATGTTTTAAGTATGTTTTAAAATGTAGTACATATTAAGCAGAATTAATTCAAAATATACTACATCAGATATCCAATTCTAATGTATTATAATTTTATAGCCAATTGTTCAAATTAACCTATTTTTAACGAATAAAACCAATACTTAACCAGAATTCGAGCCGTAGTTCTTTTACTCGTCTGAGCAGTTGCTGGGTGTAGAAGAACCACGTCCACAGCAGCGCACCAGATATATTGGGTCCGCGGTCAGGGAACCATTGATAGATAGGAATTTTCCACCTTTTAGTCTGAACATAATCACATGGTTGAGGAGAAAGAAGTACAACGTTCTTGGTTTTATTCGTGAGAGCTCTCTCGCATACAGTAAAAACACCATCTCATATACTGAGTCAAGTTCCTCCCACAACCCCAGAGAGGCCGGACCAAGGCCCTACACCTTTGCCAGACTGAGACAAACCTCACACATGGATATTAGAGGACAACACTGTCAAAAGACTTTCAATACATTAAGCTCAGACAGTCATTAATTAGCAATCTGAAACAAAAGAGCACACACACTACATGGGGTCTGTGAGCCAAACTGGAAGAACCAGTTTGAATATGGGGGCTTCAACCATTACTATGTCAGGTTTCAAAAGTTCAGAGAGTGTATATAATGAGAGTTTATAAAGAGTGAAATATAATGTTTGAAATAAACATATACAATTCTCCTTATCACTCTGCTCTTTGGGCGGCCAAGCGTCTAGTCGGGTGCCGGCCATATATGGAGATCTCTGCTCTTTGGGCGGCCAAGCGTCTAGTCGGGTGCCGGCCTACTCGGGAACGATGTAAATAGGGAATGAATGCCCCACCCTTTAACACATTGGCCGCCATTTTAACATTGACTGTATGGCTCTCCTGCCATTTTGTTTAATAAAAAAATGTATATATTTTTTTTATATTGACATTTTCCCTAAATTCTGTGTTCGCTCGACAATGTCATACAGTACCTGAAATGAAAGAAGACAACCTCTAGTCTCACAAAAAAAATAAAAAAGGCTTTTTTATTCTATAGTTGTAGCCATCTCAAAATAGCATTTTTTTACCAAAATCCAGCTATAATTGAAAGAACTGGAGATATTGACCTTTTTGTGATTGATGGCTTTTCGAGTGAATAACTCAGTTGATATTTGTATTTATGGCATCAGGCACTTATCAGATAAGTGTACTAGTGTAATAAGTGTAATTGTGTAATAGGGCAATAACTGGAATAGTGTAATAGGGCTGTAATAGGTCACCTCTTGCCCTTAGGGCGTCTTACTGACTTCACACAAATAGAAATAAGCTTTTTACCTTTTATTCAACATTCAAGTGTTTTATTTTGCACAGATCACATTTTGATCTGTGCACACACACAGATCAAACTATATAATATAACTTATATAACTTTATATAAAGGCCTATGTGTATAAGTGTAAATATGTTCCACACATTCAACTGTTTTTATTTTATTTGTGGCACTTGCTTTGGCGATGTAAACATTATGTTTTCTCATGCCAATAAAGAATGAATCTATCTCATGCTGTTGATGTGCGCTAACTACTGTAGCTGGCCTGGTAGAGAACTGATAGGCTTGTTGCTGATCCGGCCTGGGTCTATACCGGATGTTGGGACTAAGTGCTCCAGTCCCAACGTTTCTTGCATGCATGTGAGTGTTACATAACCGGATACAGTAGGCGGGCTTTAGAACGGAACAGACTGCAGCGATCACACATGCCCAGTGGTGATACTTCTCCAGGCGGGGGCGTTTCCTTCCTTCAGGCTGCTCAGCCTGTGCTTGCAGCAGCACTTGCGCCGTTGTGCGGCGCGCCTCAAACACGCGCACATGCGCGATTGCGCGTGCACCCACGCAGCAGCAGCCAAGTGAGGAGGAAGAAAGGTATTTTAGGTTTGGATGGAAACAAACAACAACACACTTACTGACAATGATGATCGTTGTGTTTGCGTGTCTTCCTCGTTGGATTCCACTCGTCGCGACGCGTTGTAGATCTGCTATTTTCACTACTTTTTTTTTGTTACACTGCTGGGAGTTTGGACGCGACCCTCGTGAGAACTGGAATATAATACACCTAGAACTCCTGCTCCCATCAGGCTCCATGGTCGCGCTTGGATGCGAGGCGTTGTGTGCTTGCAGATCTGCTATTTTCACCAGTTTTGTTACATACCGATGGAAGTTATATGGACGCGTTTCTTCAGACCGAGAACAATGGTCGCTTGATTGAGAACTCCGCCGGGGGGAATATTTTCTCCTCTCCACTCCCGTAGCAGGGCTTGAAGATCGTTTGTTGGTCGAGTGGACCGGCCGACGGCGCTGCATCTTGTCCAGTAGGTGATGTATGTGTTGTTTGTAACCGCCTCACCAGGCTTTCTATGTGTTTTGTAGTCGTTTGTTTGGTTCAGAGAGGCTGAGGATCTGTTCGGTGTAAATGCTGGGCCCTGGGTACAAGGATTCACTGCGGGCCCCCCATGAATTTTCTTCATAGGGTGATTTCAAAAATAGATATAAACAAGCTCACAGCATGGCACCGAGTGTCGCGCTACAAGCTTGTAGATCTGCTATTTTTCAATAGCAAAAGTATAAAATAATGAAGCCCCTTCCACCTTGGGCCCTAGTAACTCAGACTCAGTCCCACTTTTCCCTTGTGACGCTCCTGCTCTGATCTTGTTGTCTGGCTGGGACATAATATTTTGCAGTGGAGACTTTGGGGGTTATGAAGCTATGTGTTCTGTTGGCCCATGTGGCAGGTTATGGCTTTCCAAGTGAACATTTTACTGGATTTTGTTTGATTTGTGCAAAATGGTCTCAGATCCAGCTGCTCCGTCGCTTCTGCTAGCCCCTGCACCAGGGACGAGGCATGTACACACATAGACATCAAAGGGGGCTTGAGCCCCTGCCCCATACCATAACTAAAAGAATTGTCCACCAAAAGGCCCCTTTAGAAATGTCAGCCCCTGCCTCTCTAAATATTCATTTCAACCTTTATTTAGATTCTCGGTAACACACTGAGGGCTGGTGCCCTCTTTTTCAGGAGTGCAGAGATTACAACAAATTTCAACAGATTTACAAAAACATAGTTATACAAAATGCAACAACAATATGCAAGGGAAATGAGAATACATAGTATGTAAATAGCACTAATGATCCAAATAAATTTCTATAACATGAGTTATCAATATCAATTAAAACAGATACAGTTTTGATTTGCCAAAGTTGATATGTCCGATTTAAAGCGTCCAAGGGGAACAAGAGAATTATACTTGAGTGAAGCCTGTAATGTATTCCAGGTATCTGAGGCACAAAATCTGAATGCAGTTTTCCCAAATTCAGTGGAGACAACTGGAGTCTCAAGGATCAAGTAGTCCTGAGAGCGTGTTTGATAAGGAATGGTTTTCCATTTCAAAAGTGAGTTTAAATAGGGAGGTAATCTCCCAATTAAGGCTTTATAAATAAATAAAAACCAATGCTGATCTCTTCTAGCCACGAGGGAGGGCCATCCTACCTTATTGTACAGTATGCAGTGATGGGTATTATAGCTGTCACCTGTTATAAATCTGAGTGCAGAATGATAAACTGAGTCCAATGATTTAAGTGTGGTAGCTGATGCATTTCTATAGATTATGTCTCCATAATCCAGAGCAGAGAGGAACAGTGCCTCAATAAGCCTCTTTCTAGTAGGCCATGGAAAGCATGGTCTATTTCTGTAGAAAAAGCCAAGCTTCATTCGCAAATTCTTTGTTAAAAAGTCAATGTGTGTTTTAAAGGTAAGTTTTTCGTCCAACCAAATCCCTAGATATTTATATTGGGGAACTCTTTCAATGAGGGTGCCATTTGTAGTGCAAAGGTGAGGATTATTTTTATTTAAAACTCTACCCTTTGTAAACAACATAAATTTGGTCTTATCAGAATTTAACACCAGTTTTAAATCCAACAGTGATTTCTGGAAAACATCAAAGGCGAGTTGTAGCATATCAACAGCTTTCTTTACGGTGTCTGAAAAAACAATATAGAATGGTATCATCTGCATATAAATGTGTATTACAGGTTCGTAGTGTATTTACAACATTATTAATATATATAATAAACAGTATAGGACCCAAAATCGAGCCTTGGGGAACGCCTTTGGAGATGTTAAGAAACTCTGATTTTACAGGTCCAACTTTGACACATTGATGTCTATCAGACAGATAATTTTTAAACCATTTACAGGCAGCAGGATTAAAACCAATAGAGGATAATCTTTGTAAAAGTAATAAATGATCCACCGTATCGAATGCCTTAGATAAATCAATAAAAAGTGCGGCACAAAATAGCTTATTATCCAGGGCTGAGACAATATCATTTAAGACCAACGAGGTAGCAGATACTGTACTGTGCTTAGCACGGAAACCAGACTGATGAGGACTTAAAACGGAGTAACTATTTAAAAATACTTTTAGTTGATTATTTACAAGTGATTCAAGAATTTTTGCAAGACATGATAATTTGGATATTGGACGGTAATTATTTGGATCTTTTTTATCATGTCCTTTATACAAAGGTACAACATGAGCCGTTTTCCAAACTTGGGGTATGATTCCAGTAGAGATAGACAGATTAAAAATGTGGCAAATAAATTCTGTTATTTGAGGAGCTGAGACCTTCAAAAGGAAGGGATCCAGGTTGTCCTCCCCGACTGATTTTTTGGGGTCTATGGTGGATAAAGCATGGAATACCTCAGTGGCATTAAAAGGCTTCAAAGAAAATGGTGTTTCTGAGTTTCTGAAAAGGAGTTCTTCCGTAGCAGTGACAGCAGCATTGTCTATGTGCAAATTGTGCAAGTTATTATTTGCAGCATTACTTATGGGCAAATTGTCAAAGAGGTGGCCTGCAGCAGCAAAATGGTTGTTAAAAGCTGTGCATATTTCCTTTTCGTCAGTTAAAATGTCATTTCCAAGACTAAGGTGAGTGGGGAGGGTACTGGAATTTTGCTTTCTAGTGGAATTTATAACCTTCCAGAACTTGTTAGGGTTAGAGTGAGTACAGCTATCTCCAAGTAGATCTACATAATAATTTGATTTGGCTTTTTTTACTAGTGCAGTACATTTGTTACGTAGCTGTCTGAAGGCCAGCCAATCAGAAGGGTCACCTGAGCTTCTGGCTCGGGCCCAGACTTTATTTCGTGATTGGAATAATGATGATAATTCATCTGTAAACCATTTATTCGATCTATCTTTTACTCTGATTTTTTTAAATGGGGCATGTTTATCCACCAAAGAGTTAAAAGAATTAATTAAAAAAATAAGTGCAGATTCAGCATTTGTTAGGTGGAAAATATGGGACAGGTCACTACGGTGAAGATCATCTAAAAATGCCTGTGCATTAAAATTTCTAAGATTTCTCCTAACTAAAATTTTGGGCTCAGATTTAGGTAGCCTATCATTTCTGATGCAGGCAACAGGACAATGGTCACTAACGCCAAGAGGAAACACACCACTAGAGGTGTATTTATCTGGTCTGTTTGTAAAAATAAGGTCAATGAGAGTGGAATTTATAGGGTTTTTTAAATTTGGTCTTGTTGGCTCAGAGATCAATTGCGTTAATTCTCTGCACATCCCTGCCCCACATCCCTCTACATGCGTGTGCCCAGTGTGCCGCTGATTGCACTCTGCGGGCTGCCGGCTGCCACGCTAAATGCATTCACTGTGGTTTATTGAGAGTTTTATTCATTTTTATTGAGATTTATACATTATTACACTCTTGTTTTCACTTTGATGAGTGATATTGTTGGTTCCCTTTACGACAGAAGGCTCAAACTTTGTCACGGGCTGGGGAAGAGTGTAATTAAACATTACATTATATAAAAGCAAATTCTCGGGACTATCGGGCCTGGCGGGGAACAACATTGGGATTTTCTCTGGACTATCGGGGGAGACGGGGAATGAGTTAATGCAAAGATAATATGCCCATATATGGAGATATCTGAACCGTTTTGACCATCTGTTTGCTTGTGTAAATAGGGAATGAATGCGCCACCCTTTAATGCAAACCCCATTATAGCCTACCTGTTGTCATACAACCTGTTTTGACCATCTGTTTGCCTGTGTCCATTTATGCCCATATATGGAGATCTCTGTATCTGTATATGTCTGTCTGTGTCCCTTTTATGCCCATATATGGAGATCTCTGCTCTTTGGGCGGCCAAGCGTCTAGTCGGGTGCCGGCCATATGAGAACTGCTCTTTGGGCATCCGGAGCAGCCTGATGTCAACAATCAACTCTGCATATGGTGATTCCGAACGTTTTGCGCCGGTTCGGGAAAACCGCGCGTTGTGTCGGGTCGAGGCCGGGCACGGCTCTCCGCACCACGGCAGGGACGAAGATACGCGGATTGCATACAGACAGACACGCACTTTATTTAAAACTCTACCCTTTGTAAACAACATAAATTTGGTCTTATCAGAATTTAACACCAGTTTTAAATCCAACAGTGATTTCTGGAAAACATCAAAGGCGAGTTGTAGCATATCAACAGCTTTCTTTACGGTGTCTGAAAAAACAATATAGAATGGTATCATCTGCATATAAATGTGTATTACAGGTTCGTAGTGTATTTACAACATTATTAATATATATAATAAACAGTATAGGACCCAAAATCGAGCCTTGGGGAACGCCTTTGGAGATGTTAAGAAACTCTGATTTTACAGGTCCAACTTTGACACATTGATGTCTATCAGACAGATAATTTTTAAACCATTTACAGGCAGCAGGATTAAAACCAATAGAGGATAATCTTTGTAAAAGTAATAAATGATCCACCGTATCGAATGCCTTAGATAAATCAATAAAAAGTGCGGCACAAAATAGCTTATTATCCAGGGCTGAGACAATATCATTTAAGACCAACGAGGTAGCAGATACTGTACTGTGCTTAGCACGGAAACCAGACTGATGAGGACTTAAAACGGAGTAACTATTTAAAAATACTTTTAGTTGATTATTTACAAGTGATTCAAGAATTTTTGCAAGACATGATAATTTGGATATTGGACGGTAATTATTTGGATCTTTTTTATCATGTCCTTTATACAAAGGTACAACATGAGCCGTTTTCCAAACTTGGGGTATGATTCCAGTAGAGATAGACAGATTAAAAATGTGGCAAATAAATTCTGTTATTTGAGGAGCTGAGACCTTCAAAAGGAAGGGATCCAGGTTGTCCTCCCCGACTGATTTTTTGGGGTCTATGGTGGATAAAGCATGGAATACCTCAGTGGCATTAAAAGGCTTCAAAGAAAATGGTGTTTCTGAGTTTCTGAAAAGGAGTTCTTCCGTAGCAGTGACAGCAGCATTGTCTATGTGCAAATTGTGCAAGTTATTATTTGCAGCATTACTTATGGGCAAATTGTCAAAGAGGTGGCCTGCAGCAGCAAAATGGTTGTTAAAAGCTGTGCATATTTCCTTTTCGTCAGTTAAAATGTCATTTCCAAGACTAAGGTGAGTGGGGAGGGTACTGGAATTTTGCTTTCTAGTGGAATTTATAACCTTCCAGAACTTGTTAGGGTTAGAGTGAGTACAGCTATCTCCAAGTAGATCTACATAATAATTTGATTTGGCTTTTTTTACTAGTGCAGTACATTTGTTACGTAGCTGTCTGAAGGCCAGCCAATCAGAAGGGTCACCTGAGCTTCTGGCTCGGGCCCAGACTTTATTTCGTGATTGGAATAATGATGATAATTCATCTGTAAACCATTTATTCGATCTATCTTTTACTCTGATTTTTTTAAATGGGGCATGTTTATCCACCAAAGAGTTAAAAGAATTAATTAAAAAAATAAGTGCAGATTCAGCATTTGTTAGGTGGAAAATATGGGACAGGTCACTACGGTGAAGATCATCTAAAAATGCCTGTGCATTAAAATTTCTAAGATTTCTCCTAACTAAAATTTTGGGCTCAGATTTAGGTAGCCTATCATTTCTGATGCAGGCAACAGGACAATGGTCACTAACGCCAAGAGGAAACACACCACTAGAGGTGTATTTATCTGGTCTGTTTGTAAAAATAAGGTCAATGAGAGTGGAATTTATAGGGTTTTTTAAATTTGGTCTTGTTGGCTCAGAGATCAATTGCGTTAATTCTCTGCACATCCCTGCCCCACATCCCTCTACATGCGTGTGCCCAGTGTGCCGCTGATTGCACTCTGCGGGCTGCCGGCTGCCACGCTAAATGCATTCACTGTGGTTTATTGAGAGTTTTATTCATTTTTATTGAGATTTATACATTATTACACTCTTGTTTTCACTTTGATGAGTGATATTGTTGGTTCCCTTTACGACAGAAGGCTCAAACTTTGTCACGGGCTGGGGAAGAGTGTAATTAAACATTACATTATATAAAAGCAAATTCTCGGGACTATCGGGCCTGGCGGGGAACAACATTGGGATTTTCTCTGGACTATCGGGGGAGACGGGGAATGAGTTAATGCAAAGATAATATGCCCATATATGGAGATATCTGAACCGTTTTGACCATCTGTTTGCTTGTGTAAATAGGGAATGAATGCGCCACCCTTTAATGCAAACCCCATTATAGCCTACCTGTTGTCATACAACCTGTTTTGACCATCTGTTTGCCTGTGTCCATTTATGCCCATATATGGAGATCTCTGTATCTGTATATGTCTGTCTGTGTCCCTTTTATGCCCATATATGGAGATCTCTGCTCTTTGGGCGGCCAAGCGTCTAGTCGGGTGCCGGCCATATGAGAACTGCTCTTTGGGCATCCGGAGCAGCCTGATGTCAACAATCAACTCTGCATATGGTGATTCCGAACGTTTTGCGCCGGTTCGGGAAAACCGCGCGTTGTGTCGGGTCGAGGCCGGGCACGGCTCTCCGCACCACGGCAGGGACGAAGATACGCGGATTGCATACAGACAGACACGCACGCAGAGATTTGTCGCAAAAACCTCCACCGGCTGTCCGTCTGTCAGTGAGTCAGTCAGTCAGTCAGTCAGTCAGTCAGTCACACTTTTGCCCTGCTCATATCTCCACAACCGTTGCCCCCATCCATGCCAAATTTTGCACACACACTCCTTACCTGCCAAACTACAACCTCCAAGGACCCCCGCAGCTCCAGGGACCCCCAGGTCCCTGGGGGACCCCCAGGTGTAAAAACAAATTCCCTCTGTGAGTCATACGTCACACGTCACACTTTTGCCCTGCTCATATCTCCACAACCGTTGCCCCCATCCATGCCAACCTTTGCACACACACTCCTTACCTGCCAAACTACAACCTCCAAGGACCCCCGGAGATCCAGGGACCCCCAGGTCCCTGAGGGACCCCCAGGTGTAAAAAATGACCAAATGTGCAAAAATTACCAAATGACCACCCCAACGGGGCTGCTCACGGGGAATTCCTGGGGACCACCCACTCCTGGTGCTCCAGAACGGATGCAAAAGTGGTGGCGCCCCCAGTGGAGGACCCCCTCCACTGCAGCTCACATAAAATGCTGTAACTCGGGCTAGGAGCGTCCGGGAGAGCCGGGGCCGGTACCTATTCGTCCGCCAAGGCAACGCGGAGACCCCACCCCTCATTTCTCACATGGCCCTCTTCTAGCGCCACCTTCAGGCCGAACACATTTTTGGACACTGCTCCTACAGTTTTTGCCCTAAAATCACGCAAATCGCTACTCAGTATGTCTACACTCATCCCATCAACATGAATCTGTCCCATATAGCGCCACCTGTAGCCCGATTTTTAAAAACACATTTTTGGACACTGCTCCTACAGATTTTGCCCTAAAATCACGAAAATCACTACACATCATGTCTACACTCATGTCATCAACATGGCTCGGGAACATTTTGGAAAAACACATTTTTGCCCTATTTGTAGAGATAAGCGACCTACGGTCGATTATCTCCCGATTAGGGAGTCTTACTGGTAGATAGATGACCTTATAGCCTGGTTAAACTTTATAGCTTGTAACCCAAAAGAGAAATTAGACATTTGCCCGTGACCCAAACTAGTGAAAACAGCAGATCCACAAGCTCACAACGCATCGCTTTGTGCTGCGTTGTGAGCTTGTAGATCAGCTATTTTCACAATTTCTTAAATATTTGTGTTCTAATTAATGGAATTTCTTCGATTTTATTCATAACGTATTCATGGAATTACTTACAAAATAACGTTGACTTTTATTTTTAATTTGCAAGCAATGTAGGCTACAAAAAACACATATTTTCCATTTATGAAATAATGTGCAATGCGCAACTCACTCATGTACTGAAGGAAGAATGAGTTCAGTTCAGGGCTCTCCCCAGGTTGGCAGAGGGAGAGCAGAGCCCAGGATTACAGTTAAGTCAAGTCCCGCCTGTTGTCTCGCCCCTCTTCACACTCATTGGTTGCTGTGTCTTGGTGGGACACTCCATTCACTACCATTGTAATTCAGTTGCTTCATATTGTTATTCTGTGTATTCGATTCTCATTTCAAAAATGGTTTCAGTAAAATGGAGCTGCTCAGTGGCAGTATAGTGACTCAGCATGTTTTTAAATGTTTTTATTTCTCCAAAAATGATGTTTTAGCAAATTTGACATAAAAAAGGCAGAACCAGGGCGGGACAAGGCAGATATAGCCTGCTGGTTGGTCAGTCAGGGACCAACCAGAAGGCTAACAAAGGGTGAAATGGCACTGGGTGAAAAATGGGTTACAAAATCGTGGGATAAAAAAAGGAAAAGCAAAAAGAAAAAAAAAACTATAGCACATAACAGAATATAAGAGGAGCAATAGAGTAGTAGAGTTTGGAGAAGTATAAAACTAAAAGCAGTTAAATTGTGGGCTTGCTGAAAGCTATTTTAAAGAAAATATGCAGCCATGCATCTGAGTAGCTGAACTCACTCTGTGTGTGTGTGTGTGTGTGTGTGTGTGTGTGTGTGTGTGTGTGTGTGCGTGCGTGCGTGCGTGCGTGCGTGCGTGCGTGCGTGCGTGCGTGCGTGCGCGCGTGTGTGTGTTCCCAGAATGCACTGCTGTTACAGAAGGCCTGTATGAGAAGCACAAGCATGGGATTAATGACGCTGTCTACCGAGTGCAGAATAAACTGGTAAGGATTACATGTAACTAAATACATTTACTGTCCTGGTAAGGATTACATGTAACTAAATACATTTACTGTCCTGGTAATGATTACATGTAACTAAATACATTTACTGTCCTTGTAATGATTACATGTAACTAAATACATTTACTGTCCTGGTAAGGATTACATGTAACTAAATACATTTACTGTCCTGGTAAGGATTACATGTAACTAAATACATTTACTGTCCTTGTAATGATTACATGTAACTAAATACATTTACTGTCCTGGTAAGGATTACATGTAACTAAATACATTTACTGTCCTGGTAAGGATTACATGTAACTAAATACATTTACTGTCCTGGTAAGGATTACATGTAACTAAATACATTTACTGTCCTTGTAATGATTACATGTAACTAAATACATTTACTGTCCTGGTAAGGATTACATGTAACTAAATACATTTACTGTCCTGGTAAGGATTACATGTAACTAAATACGTTTACTTTCCTGTGATGATTACATGTAACTAAATACATTTACTGTCCTGGTAAGGATTACATGTAACTAAATACATTTACTGTCCTGGTAAGGATTACATGTAACTAAATACGTTTACTGTCCTGGTAAGGATTACATGTAACTAAATACATTTACTGTCCTGTGATGATTACATGTAACTAATTACATTTACTGTCCTGTAGGAGTATCTGGTAATGATTTTACTGTGCATGTTCAATAATTCATCACATGTTGTTATAATGACTGTGTTCAACAGGATGCTGATGGAAGACTGAAGGATGAACCAAGAGGTGAGCTTTTCTTTGTCCTTGTAAGGTTCAATGTTGGACAAGTTGTCATTATCAGGTCCTTTTCCTTGTCCTTGAATGGTTCAATGTTGGACAGGTTGTCATTGCTAGGTCCCAAGCACTGCACCAGTGTGACCATAGATATAAAAAGCTTGATACCTCATTAGTCGCTGTAGTTCATTGAAGCGACTGGTAAAAAAGGATAGGCGAAAGTGCAAACCTGCTGAAGGCACTCTGCACCTCAAAGTGCTTACTGGCCAATGGGGAAATCGTCGGGAGGGTTAGCGACTCACCCCACAGAGGTTAGGGTTAGGGTAAGGGTTAGAGTTGGGTGTCGAACAGATGACACGTAGTAACAGCGAAACGCTCCCCTGGCCAATCGCAGCGTGTCTTTTATGGGACTTCAATTAAATTAAAAGAAGTTGTATTTGCATGAGGAAACGTTTACATTGCCAAAGTAAGTGCCAAAGGGAGTCTTGCCTCTGATTGGCCTACCGAACATCCCCTATGACACACCAAGGAATATTTTGAGGGAGGGAAAACAAAGTCATTTCCGCCATCACGCAATTCCAACCGGCAGATGCGTCTCACCATGGGTGCCAAACTGCAGCCAGAAGTTTGGTAGAATGCACTGGCTCAGGAAAATAAAAGAAGACATGTCTTCTGCTGTTACCCAGGGGGCAAAGGGAAGTGACCTGCATTTGCCCTGTTATAAAAGGTTGGCCACCAGAAATATTATCTATGACCCAATAGCAGTGTTGGGCAAGTTACTGAAAAATAGTAACTAGTTACCGTAACTAGTTACTTCATTTCAAAAGTAACTCTCAGACCTGCCAACCCGTACGCATTTTGCGTATTTAGCACGCATTTTAAGGCTCTGTACGCAGGTACGCTTTATCCAATGATCTCTACGCAATTTCGTGTCATGGGTGCGGTAAAACAATTAACCCAAAAAAAAGAGAGAGAGAAAAAAACTTGCTGAGCGCTGGTGAGAGAATGCCTGCCCGCCCGCTCGCCCCTCCCCTCCCTGCTACAATCTGCTCAAATTGGATGCAGCTGCGACAGCTGATCAGCTGGAACACTGAACACCATGGGAGAAGCCTTATCCACCGTCCGTCAAGCAAGTTCGCCCGTGTGTTCGCTGCGTGACTCCGGTCGTAGAAGCTTACATTGGGGATAAATAGCAGTGGTGTGATATGGATTTTAGAAGTGTGGGTCCTCTAAATTCATGACATGCGTGAACGCTGTTTTTATTGTCAAGAGTGTTTAGTGTATGCATATGAGGCGCGCGTGCGTGCAGCAAAATACGCGTGGGCTCGCCGAGCCCACGGCATCTCACCCCTGGCTGTAAATAAGGCTTTAGAATCCAAAATGATGAAAACAAATGGGGGCGTATATATATTTTGATGTGTTTCGAGCGGCCAACTCTGTTCCATAGTGTCAGAAGGAGAACTCCTTACGCTATGGACCAGAGCTGAGCAACTGAACTGCCTTACCTTGCAGCCTGAGAACATTATTTGGTAAAAAAGAAAGGGCCTTCATTGACACCTTGTGGGGGAAAGTGGTATAAGCGGTCTGTTCCTAATAAGCGATATTCTATTGAATACCCCTTAATTTCATGTGCACTTAAAGGAGCTATGGTCAACTTTCTTGAAAAACGGACCCTAAAATAAAAGTTTTGAAAATGTTTTATAAAAAGATTAAGCTTCATATGTGTTTCTATCAAAATTGAAGTGTAAAATAATCATTTAATTTGGCCATTGTCAGACTGACTTTGTTTGAATCCCTTATCAATCCATATGAAATAGGAGAGAGATATAAACAAAGTCAGTCTGACAATGGCCAAAATGATTATTCTATCATTATTTTATAGAAACCTACATGAGTTGAATACTTTCAACTTCATGCAAATAGTGCACAGAAATGTGTTTTTTTTTAAGTCACTGGTGATCGACTGTTGTGCTAGTCTATAACTAACTCTGACCAAGTGCAGTTAGGGTATTACCTGGTAAATACTTTTTCTCCGGACCAATGTTATTTTTATTTAAAAGGTAACGGCTTGCCTCCATTTAATGTAAGTCAAGACATGCAATGTGCTACATTTCTGGTGTGAGATTTCTTAAATCTAACTCTAAAGGTCCCACCCATAAAGGTGAAAAAAAATAAATAATGCGCTGTGCGGGGAAAACCTCAAAATTCGCGGCGCGGGTCCTGCGGGCGCTGCCGGGTCCTGCGGGCGGCGCGCGGGCGCGAAAAAATTTCCCAAGGTTGGCAGGTCTGAACTCTTAAACTTACTTTACTGATTACTCACACCAAAAAGTAATGTGTTACTGTGAAAAGTAACTTTTTAGTTACTTTTTAGTTTTTAGTTTAGTAATACATTTTTTGTAATAACCTTATAGCCTGGTTACACTTTATAGCTTGTAACCCAAAAGAGAAATTAGACATTTGCCCGTGACCCAAACTAGTGAACAGCAGATCTACAAGCTCACAACGCATCGCTTTGTGCTGCGTTGTGAGCTTGTAGATCAGCTATTTTCACAATTTCTTAAATATTTGTGTTCTAATTAATGGAATTTCTTAGACTGTATTTATAACATATTCATGGAATTACTTACAAAATAACTTTGACCTTTATTTTTAATTTGTAAGCAATGTAGGCTACAAAAAATCATATCTTCCATTTATGAAATAATGTGCAATGCCTTACAAGCAAAGAACTTGAGGGAAAATGAATGAACTTACGACCACAGGAAGTTTATAAGATTTATCTATCAACAATATCATGGTTTGATACTTTGATGAGCCTTAATGAAATAGACCCGACAACAGATCTGACCGCGAGTCGGGACCATAGAGTTATATAATTATAATACTGTAGGTCGACGGGACGTATGGATTTACAAGACGTTTTAAATCAATCATCTCATCAATAACGCACAGCTGTCCACCGTACGCAGTGGACGGGAAAAGTCAGCTACTGTAAGTGATCGCATTCTTTCATAATTGTACCTAGTGCGGGCTATCTGTAGTCACGTTTGCAGTCTGTATGTCTGCACTAGTCTGTTGGTAAAGCACAAACATGCCCAGAGCGCACCACAGCGCACATCACCTGTCATCTGTCAGGCATTCCGTCTCCCCTCCCCTCTGCCTGCTTGTGAGTGACAGAGAGGAAGATTCAGCTCAGCTCTAGATGCATAAAATAACGCAAAAGAACAGAGTAATGCACCGTGGCGTGTAGTAACGGTAACTGAGTTACTCAATTAAAAAAAAGAACGTGTTAGAGTACTCGTTCCTGAAAAAAGTAATTAGTTACCAGTAATTAGTTACTTTGTAACGCGTTAGTCCCAACACTGCCCAATATGAACACAACCTATATGGATGGTCAACTTACTGCTGGAAATCCAATATGGCCGCCTCAATATTGGCCCCTATCAGAAAATAGCGTTGCTGATAACTTTTCAACCAGATGGTTTAGAAATTGAAACTTGGTGTCTATTTCATGGTTTTCAGAGCACGAGAAACTCAATGGAATACTTATCTTTATGATTGGGTGTTTCTGGAACTTTAATTTGCATATTTTCAAGATGTAAGCCACCCGGAAATTAGTTTTACTATGACTTTTACAGTGACAGCAGGCTGTTATGGCAAAAGGTCTGCTATTTAAGGATTATGAACACTTTTGGTCAGTTTGTTTGAGCTCTCCTTTATATGTTGTCAATATGGCTGCAGTCATAAATAATGTAGGGTATTACATTTTCCCTCAGATTCCATCTAGAGTTGTGGGGATGATAGCAGAGAAAAATCTGAGAAAATGCCCACAATGTATCTTAAACATGACATTTTAACAAAATATAAAACAACAATACAAACAGACATCCATCCACACACCCAGACTTGCCAAGAATTTCAGCTTTAGGTCTATACAAATTATCATAGTGATATGCATTCAAGTAACAGAACAAAAGATAGATTACTTAGTGACAGAGTGAAGCGGAGTTAGGGGTTGCCTACAAAAGGTTCATTATGACCTCTATGGTGATGTCGTGCCTGCTTCTAAAGCCAATGATACTATGGTATGATTGCGACCGTAGGTCACAGATTAGCATGTGAACGGTCACTTCTTGTCCGTATGTATGTATGTATCTCTGTCACGCCTGACACTGTGGTTCTCAGTGTTGTACCCGAACGCGTTCAATGAACGACCGTTCACGAACACGTTCATATTTTGGGAGATCGTGAACTGAACGTTCTTTGATTCCGCTTGATGAACGATATTGTCGAACGCGTTCATTCTGATGTCCATGAACGGCGCTCGTCGGCTAGTTCGCTCGTTCGGTCCGCGGTCTTCTGTCCTCACATCTTTCTTTTCATTCACATTTCACATTATGCTCCAATAACATACAGCTGCAGACTTGAAGCCTCGCGAAAGTTGATATGTGAGCGGACTGAGTGCCTTGGTGCGCTCACTGCGCTGGGTCTGGGTGCTTCTATTCCTCGTTACGTCTCGCAACGCAAGTAAAGCCTGACTACTTCGCCGTATGACGTGTGTTGCATGCCGAAAATAGCTGATCTGCAAGCTCACAACGCGTCGCATCCACAAGACAACGTGAGCTTGTAGAGCAGCTATTTTAACCAACGCTTAAACATGCAGATGGGCACGAGGTTTAGAAACCTCTGACTTCACAATAAGCCCCTTTTCGACTGTGGCTTTAGCACCACACCACACAACACCACACCACACCGCACCACATCAAAATATCAACATTGTCCATTACACAAACATAGCCCTATTGGTAAGAAACAAATTGACCCTTAAATGTGATTATAATACAATATAAATTTGTATTACAACTATCCTAATAAATTATAATACACTATAATGGATTATAACTGTGATTATAATACACTATAAAGTATTAATGTATTACTATGATAATTATAATACACTATAATAGATTATGATAGTGGTTATAACACAATAGAATCTATTTTCATGTACAGTATTACTATATCCTGGTGGTCTAAATGAAAAGTCAGTGAGTGGTCAGTCATTATGAGGGTGCAGGAAGACTGGGCACTATTGGTGGGCACCTAAATATTGTGGGCACTTCAATGTTAACTCATCTAGTGCCATTCCCGAGATGTCTCGCGAAATGTACTCGAGTATCTGTAGTGCCATTCACGAGATGTCTCGGGAAAAGTAATCTATTACTGTAACGGCGAGTACATTACCGAGAAGAATGGCCGCCGGTCCGGAGACGAAATCCATCGCTGATTTCGCATCATCACGGCTCCACGAGCACAAAATAGTCCCATCCATAACATTGAGGTGGACGGGGGATCTCATCTTTAATGTCCATTATCTCAAAACTACACTTTAGAAGCTAGGATGGAGGCAGATGCTCGCTTATGTTACACAATGATAAAAGCTCCGGTCGGCCATTACACAACTCCACGTGGAGAACGATCGGTTCCGGCGCACGATCCGATGACGTCAGACCGGAAGTGATTGCGCGGTGGACTTCTGGCCTTCAAAATAAGATAACGGCGGTGATGCCAGCCTGAAGGTGGCGTCGTGGACTTTATAATCCGTTAATTTCAGGGGCACTAAATGAGTTAAGTTGGATGAAATACGCTAATTGTTGTGTATGGTTCTATTTGGGCTGTGTCAATAATTTTGACAAATAATAGCTTGCAGCAACGTAAAAAAAAAAAAAAAAAAAGAGAAAATAAAAACCATTTGAATAGCCAAAAGTATAAAAATATTATGGTTAAAAAAAGAACTAAAAAGAACTAAGTTAGTTCATTTTGGGGAACCATGAACTTTAGTTCAAAATGTAGAATTATGAACTAGGAAATGAACTAGTTCATTTTAGAAGTTTTGAACTTGAACTTCAACTAGTTCGTTTTGAAAGTGAACTTTCCCAACACTGGTGGTTCTATAGGTTTGTTGCTCTGACATCATGCTCTGGCCTCACTGTATATATACCGGTACACATATAATATATATATATATATATATATATATATATAACAAAGAGGAGAGGCTCCTGCACATCCAAACAAAAGGCCCATATGAGGTGCAAGTCGTAGTCAGCATGCATAAACTATAGAAAAAGTTGAAAACCTTCCATAAGAAGGGACTGCATCACTCCAGGGAACTGCGATGGACAACTGCTTAATTAATGATTTTTATTAGCACGACGCGTTTCGCTCGTCAAGCTTCATCAGGTGCTATATACATACAGAGCTGTGAATGTGTCATACATTTATAGAGTCATTCATTGAATAGGTCCGCCCCTCCCAGGCGTGTCATAAATCATTCAATTAATTAGATATAGGGGAGGGTGGACTAATTGTAGTATACACATCACATTAGAACAAACCAATGAAAAATAAAACACGTTTGAAGTGAAACAATACATCTTTTTCCATAAATGGCAGATGTCTTAATAATAAAAAATATTTATAAATGTCTCAACAACCAACCAACAGTGGTACCAGAAAACCCTTATTTACAAATTACAAAGTTTTAAAACAAATAACAAATAACAAGGTGCATGGGCACAGATGGAGTAGGTCTAGGCCACATGTAAGCATAGAGGAACAGATAACACCAAGGTTAAATGAAGAAGCAAAGCACGTTTATATCAATTATATGGAGAATATCTAAATGTATAAATTGGGCAATGAGGTAACAATGTTGTAATAACCTTTAAAATTATAGAAATGGACTGAGTTCTAAACTCTCATTTAAACCATTAGGTTCCATAGTGTTTAAGGTGTAAATCCAGAATGCTTCTCTCTGTAACAGTTGTTTTACTATGTCACCGCCTCTAGGTGGCAGGTTAACCTTCTCAATGCCCATGAACTTGAGGGTGGCTGCTGAGCCATGCCCCCTTTCTTTATAGTGGCGTGCAATAGCGTAGTCCATATTACCGTGTCTGATAGCCGCTTTGTGTTCAGCTATGCGTATTTTTAGATTGCGCTTAGTTTGACCGATATAGGCCTTACCACACGGGCACTTTAACATATAAATCACATGGGTGGTATTACAGTTAATAAACCCCTTTATCTTGTATTCCTGTCCCGTATGTGGGTGATAGAAGATCTTGGTGGTACTGGTGTTGGAGCAGTGCGTACATCTACCACAAGGGTGGTTGCCGCATAGCTCCCCACTTAACCAGGTGGACACAGTGGGTGGCTTATACATTGATGTGACAACAGAGTCCCTGATGTTTCTACCTCTTTTGAAGCAAAACCTCGGTAATAATTTGGCCAAGTTATTTAAATTGGGATCGCATTTCAGTACATCCCAATTCTTTTGGATAATTTTCTTTATTTCATATGAAGAGGTGTTAAATTCTGTCACAAATGTGACTCTGTTGTCAGAAATCTCTTTTTTAGTTGGCTCCAAAAGAGTCT
Organism: Nannobrachium achirus; assembly: GCF_963921795.1. Taxonomy (NCBI): domain Eukaryota; kingdom Metazoa; phylum Chordata; class Actinopteri; order Myctophiformes; family Myctophidae; genus Nannobrachium; species Nannobrachium achirus. Next base: position 60,256,835 of record NC_137814.1, read on the forward strand.
CTCTTTGTACATCTTTCGTTTTGGTTTCTGCTGCATGTATAATGGATGCCTTATAGCCCCTTTGTCTGAACCTGGTGTGCATTTCATTAGCTTTAACCTTAAAATCAGCCGGATCGCTACAGATGCGCTTAAGGCGCAGAAATTGTCCATAGGGAATGTTTTCCACTAATCGTTTGGGATGGTAACTTTGTGCGTGTAGCACACTATTCCGGTCTGTGGGTTTGCGGTAAATGGTGGTGTTGATATGTCCCTCGGGATCTACAGAAATGCGCAAGTCTAAAAAGTCAATGTGGTCTTTGCTATGTACCATAGTAAATTTTAATGTGGGATGTGTACAATTAATGTAATCCCTGAATTCTAGTAACTCATTCTCTTGGCCAGTGAATACACATAGAATGTCATCAATATATCTTTTCCAATATATGACCCTTTTCAAAAGTGGAGAGGCATTTTCGTTTTGAATAAAACGTGATTCCCAGTGGCCCATAAATAAATTTGCGTAATTGGGCGCAAAAGTCGACCCCATAGCTGTGCCTTGGATTTGTATAAAAAACTTTTTGTCAAACATGAAATAATTGGATTTCAGAATAAAATTTGTTAAACCAAGTAAGCACTCTGTGGGAATATCCTCTCTAGTACCCAAAAAGAAAGACATTGCCGCCAGGCCATCATCATGAGGTATATTGGTATACAGACTTTCAACATCAAATGTCACTAAGTAGGCACCATGTGGGATATTTATGTTTAACCCTTAAGTTCTGTTCGGGTCATTTTGACCCGTTTTACATTTTCATTTGAAAAAAAAAAGGTAGAAGTTTAAATTTTTTCCACCTGAAACTCACTGGCCTTAAAGATTCTTCTGAGATGAACGTGTAAAAAAATATTTTTGCACTACACCCATGCTACACCCCCCTCATATTTTTTGAACCTTAAGTGCTGTTCGGGTCATTTTGACCCGGAAGCACATAATTATGCACAGAAATACACAGTATTGTGCCAAAACACAGACACAAGGCCCCCCCCCCCTTCTAACACGCCCCTTCCGAAGCCCCCCTGTCTGATTTTCATTTTTTCCTATAAGCATGAGCAATATTACCCAGTATTAAATAAAGTCGTTTTTTTACATGAATTCCAGCTAAATCAGTAAAAGCGCCTAGCTCGTTCAGTGTTTAATGTGATATAGCAAAGCAGAAATGCAAACATTTACCATATATATCATTATGAATTGTTTGGTATTGAGTCAAAGTCAATGTATCATGATGATTTGTTAAGTTAAAATTTATATTAGTGTTGTTTTTTTTAAACCAAATATCCCCCGGGTCAAAATGACCCGAACAGAACGAAGGTGTAGTGAATCTGAACAGAACTTAAGGGTTAATGACTTAATTACGTCCCTGGTGTCCGCTACATATGAAGGCAATGTTTTGACTGTATCTTTGATAAAGTAATCTACAAATTGGCTCAAAGGCTCTGATAATGAATTATTACCAGAAACAATAGGTCGTCCTGGTGGATTTGTTAGACCTTTATGGATTTTGGGTAACAAATAGAGAACTGGAGTAACTGGATGATTGACCTTAAGAAATTCATATTGTTTATCAGTTACACTTTTGTCACGGAGAGCAGTATCCAGAATCTTGTCTCTGTCTTTCATCAGCTGTTCAATAGGATTTTGGGGAAGGCGTTTATAAAAAGTGTTATTGCCAAGTTGTCGCATAGCTTCAGCGATATAGTCTTCTGTATTCTGAACAACTATAGAACCGCCTTTGTCTGCAGACTTGATAATGATTTTGTCATTTTTACTAAGTTCCTCGAGAGCTTTTCGCTCCGATGCTGTGACATTTTGGCGTTTAATTACTTTGTCTGATGATACAAGTTTCTGTATATCCTGCTCAACCAGCTTGCTAAAAGTGACCAAGGTCGGATTCAAAGTACTAGTAGGACAAAATGTAGATGCTTTTTTTAATTTGCTCATAGGATTAATCGGTACAGATTGGTCAGCATTTCTAAAGTGATTTCTAAGATGCAAGAGTCTGAAAAACTTATAACAATCCACTTTAAGCTTAAATGCATTCACATTGTTCGTTGGTACAAAGGAAAGTCCTTTACTTAGCACAGATAGCTGTGCAGGGGAGAGTGGACAGTCTGATATATTTATTACCGTCTGCTCTTGCTGCGGGTGACCACAGTGTGCGGGGTGGCGTTTCTTCTTGCCCCGCCTCGTCCTCTTCCCCTGACACCGCCTCGTTGATGTTGTTGGTAGCTGTGACTGTGATGTCGGGGGACCACCCTCAAGTTCATGGGCATTGAGAAGGTTAACCTGCCACCTAGAGGCGGTGACATAGTAAAACAACTGTTACAGAGAGAAGCATTCTGGATTTACACCTTAAACACTATGGAACCTAATGGTTTAAATGAGAGTTTAGAACTCAGTCCATTTCTATAATTTTAAAGGTTATTACAACATTGTTACCTCATTGCCCAATTTATACATTTAGATATTCTCCATATAATTGATATAAACGTGCTTTGCTTCTTCATTTAACCTTGGTGTTATCTGTTCCTCTATGCTTACATGTGGCCTAGACCTACTCCATCTGTGCCCATGCACCTTGTTATTTGTTATTTGTTTTAAAACTTTGTAATTTGTAAATAAGGGTTTTCTGGTACCACTGTTGGTTGGTTGTTGAGACATTTATAAATATTTTTTATTATTAAGACATCTGCCATTTATGGAAAAAGATGTATTGTTTCACTTCAAACGTGTTTTATTTTTCATTGGTTTGTTCTAATGTGATGTGTATACTACAATTAGTCCACCCTCCCCTATATCTAATTAATTGAATGATTTATGACACGCCTGGGAGGGGCGGACCTATTCAATGAATGACTCTATAAATGTATGACACATTCACAGCTCTGTATGTATATAGCACCTGATGAAGCTTGACGAGCGAAACGCGTCGTGCTAATAAAAATCATTAATTAAGCAGTTGTCCATCGCAGTTCCCTGGAGTGATGCAGTCCCTTCTTATGGAAGGTTTTCAACTTTTTCTATAGTTTATGCATGCTGACTACGACTTGCACCTCATATGGGCCTTTTGTTTGGATGTGCAGGAGCCTCTCCTCTTTGTTCTATTGTCCTGTGTATCACAGCAAGATACCCGTCTCCTCGTTGCACTCCTATACCTGCCCACTATGCCTACTCAAGAAGAAACCCTACAGGCTACACAGCAGGCACAATGCTTGTCGATCACTGACAATGAAGCCCACAAGATATTGTCACAGCTCTCTCTGTTTGATGATGATCACCGACGAATGGATCATACTGATGTGAGTGACTTAAAGACTGCCCTTGAATATTCATACAACAGAGAAAGTCGGCTGAAATGGCACTCTGTCACTCTATCTGAATATTGGAAAGCCAAACAGATACCTCGAGGGCTTCGAATTCACAAGCAGCCTGCGTTTGGCAGAGAAGACCCTGCTTTTATGCAAAGATGGGAACAAGTATTAAATAAATGCTCGATGGACCTCATACTGCTTACTATTGAACAAACGGCTAAAGAAGAAGAGAAAGCCAAATCAGAGTGTCAAGAAATCAAAAACAAATTATGTGACAAAATCAGCTCTGACGAATTCACTAGCTTTGAGCGCAAATTGAGAGATGATCTCATGACGTTTGAGAATGAACTAAAAGCGCTCAAGAGAAGCAAGTTTGAACAACACGCTCAAGACTACAAAGATGGAAAAGTCTACGCCTGGCACCAGGAGGGAGGCTACAATCGCCGCCGAGCAGCAGGCGCAGCCCCACACTACCAAAAGAGACGCTGGCCACGCAAGACATGGAACCAGGAACAGCGTAATCCAACATCTGAATCCGATCCCGCTTTATCAAGCGACTCTACCTTCTCCCAAGATGAGCGTTTTTTAGACGCACAAACAAGGGATGCTCCCCGACATCACAGTCACAGCTACCAACAACATCAACGAGGCGGTGTCAGGGGAAGAGGACGAGGCGGGGCAAGAAGAAACGCCACCCCGCACACTGTGGTCACCCGCAGCAAGAGCAGACGGTAATAAATATATCAGACTGTCCACTCTCCCCTGCACAGCTATCTGTGCTAAGTAAAGGACTTTCCTTTGTACCAACGAACAATGTGAATGCATTTAAGCTTAAAGTGGATTGTTATAAGTTTTTCAGACTCTTGCATCTTAGAAATCACTTTAGAAATGCTGACCAATCTGTACCGATTAATCCTATGAGCAAATTAAAAAAAGCATCTACATTTTGTCCTACTAGTACTTTGAATCCGACCTTGGTCACTTTTAGCAAGCTGGTTGAGCAGGATATACAGAAACTTGTATCATCAGACAAAGTAATTAAACGCCAAAATGTCACAGCATCGGAGCGAAAAGCTCTCGAGGAACTTAGTAAAAATGACAAAATCATTATCAAGTCTGCAGACAAAGGCGGTTCTATAGTTGTTCAGAATACAGAAGACTATATCGCTGAAGCTATGCGACAACTTGGTAATAACACTTTTTATAAACGCCTTCCCCAAAATCCTATTGAACAGCTGATGAAAGACAGAGACAAGATTCTGGATACTGCTCTCCGTGACAAAAGTGTAACTGATAAACAATATGAATTTCTTAAGGTCAATCATCCAGTTACTCCAGTTCTCTATTTGTTACCCAAAATCCATAAAGGTCTAACAAATCCACCAGGACGACCTATTGTTTCTGGTAATAATTCATTATCAGAGCCTTTGAGCCAATTTGTAGATTACTTTATCAAAGATACAGTCAAAACATTGCCTTCATATGTAGCGGACACCAGGGACGTAATTAAGTCATTAAACATAAATATCCCACATGGTGCCTACTTAGTGACATTTGATGTTGAAAGTCTGTATACCAATATACCTCATGATGATGGCCTGGCGGCAATGTCTTTCTTTTTGGGTACTAGAGAGGATATTCCCACAGAGTGCTTACTTGGTTTAACAAATTTTATTCTGAAATCCAATTATTTCATGTTTGACAAAAAGTTTTTTATACAAATCCAAGGCACAGCTATGGGGTCGACTTTTGCGCCCAATTACGCAAATTTATTTATGGGCCACTGGGAATCACGTTTTATTCAAAACGAAAATGCCTCTCCACTTTTGAAAAGGGTCATATATTGGAAAAGATATATTGATGACATTCTATGTGTATTCACTGGCCAAGAGAATGAGTTACTAGAATTCAGGGATTACATTAATTGTACACATCCCACATTAAAATTTACTATGGTACATAGCAAAGACCACATTGACTTTTTAGACTTGCGCATTTCTGTAGATCCCGAGGGACATATCAACACCACCATTTACCGCAAACCCACAGACCGGAATAGTGTGCTACACGCACAAAGTTACCATCCCAAACGATTAGTGGAAAACATTCCCTATGGACAATTTCTGCGCCTTAAGCGCATCTGTAGCGATCCGGCTGATTTTAAGGTTAAAGCTAATGAAATGCACACCAGGTTCAGACAAAGGGGCTATAAGGCATCCATTATACATGCAGCAGAAACCAAAACGAAAGATGTACAAAGAGAGACTCTTTTGGAGCCAACTAAAAAAGAGATTTCTGACAACAGAGTCACATTTGTGACAGAATTTAACACCTCTTCATATGAAATAAAGAAAATTATCCAAAAGAATTGGGATGTACTGAAATGCGATCCCAATTTAAATAACTTGGCCAAATTATTACCGAGGTTTTGCTTCAAAAGAGGTAGAAACATCAGGGACTCTGTTGTCACATCAATGTATAAGCCACCCACTGTGTCCACCTGGTTAAGTGGGGAGCTATGCGGCAACCACCCTTGTGGTAGATGTACGCACTGCTCCAACACCAGTACCACCAAGATCTTCTATCACCCACATACGGGACAGGAATACAAGATAAAGGGGTTTATTAACTGTAATACCACCCATGTGATTTATATGTTAAAGTGCCCGTGTGGTAAGGCCTATATCGGTCAAACTAAGCGCAATCTAAAAATACGCATAGCTGAACACAAAGCGGCTATCAGACACGGTAATATGGACTACGCTATTGCACGCCACTATAAAGAAAGGGGGCATGGCTCAGCAGCCACCCTCAAGTTCATGGGCATTGAGAAGGTTAACCTGCCACCTAGAGGCGGTGACATAGTAAAACAACTGTTACAGAGAGAAGCATTCTGGATTTACACCTTAAACACTATGGAACCTAATGGTTTAAATGAGAGTTTAGAACTCAGTCCATTTCTATAATTTTAAAGGTTATTACAACATTGTTACCTCATTGCCCAATTTATACATTTAGATATTCTCCATATACTTGATATAAACGTGCTTTGCTTCTTCATTTAACCTTGGTGTTATCTGTTCCTCTATGCTTACATGTGGCCTAGACCTACTCCATCTGTGCCCATGCACCTTGTTATTTGTTATTTGTTTTAAAACTTTGTAATTTGTAAATAAGGGTTTTCTGGTACCACTGTTGGTTGGTTGTTGAGACATTTATAAATATTTTTTATTATTAAGACATCTGCCATTTATGGAAAAAGATGTATTGTTTCACTTCAAACGTGTTTTATTTTTCATTGGTTTGTTCTAATGTGATGTGTATACTACAATTAGTCCACCCTCCCCTATATCTAATTAATTGAATGATTTATGACACGCCTGGGAGGGGCGGACCTATTCAATGAATGACTCTATAAATGTATGACACATTCACAGCTCTGTATGTATATAGCACCTGATGAAGCTTGACGAGCGAAACGCGTCGTGCTAATAAAAATCATTAATTAAGCAGTTGTCCATCGCAGTTCCCTGGAGTGATGCAGTCCCTTCTTATGGAAGGTTTTCAACTTTTTCTATAATATATATATATATATATATATATACACTCACGTACACACATACCGGTACACACATTATAATACATTGTCATTGCAGTGCAGCAGATGCGTGATCTGGAGACTATATTAAAGAAACTAACGACTCAAGCAGACCAATGGATAGGTGAGTATATGACATATTGAAGCAATAAGCTACAAGAGGCGAGTGGTTACCTGGTATTTTACAACAGTTGAGAGGCGTAGGGAGACACTTAACACATGCACATCACACACTGTGGGTAAGGCTCCATGTTCCACTATAAACACATGCACATCACTGTGGGTAAGCATCCATGTTCTTCTATAAACACAATGCACATCACTGTGGGTAAGCATCCATGTTCTTCTATAAACACATGCACATCACTGTGGGTAAGCATCCATGTTCTTCTATGAACACATGCACATCACTGTGGGTAAGCATCCATGTTCTTCTATAAACACATGCACATCACTGTGGGTAAGCATCCATGTTCTTCTATAAACACATGCACATCACTGTGGGTAAGGCTCCATGTTCTTCTATAAACACATGCACATCACTGTGGGTAAGGCTCCATGTTCTTGTATAAACACATGCACATCACACACTGTGGGTAAGGCTCCATGTTCTACTATAAACACATGCGCATCACACACTGTGGGTAAGGGGTGTAACAATACATTTTAACAGCGATATGATACGCATCACGATGGTTGATGATACGATACACTATATGGACGATATTGGTTCATTCATGGTGATACAATATGATAGGATTCAATGATTTAAAATCAATAACTATAACTATATAACTATTTCACAAAAATGTGAGACGTGTGGATAATGCATATTGCTTGTAGTTTTCTTTTTTCTTTATGCTATTTTCTTATGTCTATAGCAGGGGTCTTCAACGGGGGGTCAGAGACCCCTAGGGGGTCCTCAGAGTTACTACAGGGGGTCCTCCAAATCTTTTTTATATTAACTCATTGAGTGCCAGCGCCCTCTAGGGGCCAAAGAATGCCAGCGCATCTCTCATAGGCGAGCGCTTTAGCTTCCAGGACTTCACCTTCCAGGACCTGACGTGCTCGCGTTCATGCACGGCATGGAAATGTCCCGGATGAAGATGCTAACAGAATGGCTATTCCCATTTTGTCATCTAAAAGATCATTTTTGGGCGATTTCGCCGTAAATAAACCTCGCGCCGCTTCCCTATGACACAATCCAGAGATATAAGCCTTTAAAGATGTGGTCTTTCATTGGATTAGGCGGAGATTGGCGATTGCGTTCGCAAATAACGTCCGGCCGGGACGTTGCTAGCTTTCGGCTAGTAGCTACAAAAATCAGGCCAGGCTTCAGAAGGCCTCTTATCATTTTTATTCATTTCATTAAATATCCCGGACTAGTTCGGGATAGGCACCCTGGAATACGTCGCGCCGCCTACAATGAACATTGGGTGAACATTGGGGGGGGTCTAAACTTTATTTTAAACCATTTTCAATGGAATATATCGTCGGACAGAGTAGAATGGCTTGCTGGCTAGCGGCTAGCGAGCCGGGACCACCCACGTTGCTCCAAGCAGCTCGGGGTAAGTAAAATAGCAAATAAAAAATTGTTTTTGATCCCGAATATCCCGAACTAGTCCGGGATAGGCACTGTATGAGTTAACAACTTGAACCCTAGTATTCCATATTCAGAGAACTTTAGCCAAGAAATAGCAAATCTACAAGCTCACAACAACTCACAGCGCGAGGCATTGTGAGCTTGTAGATTGGCTGTTTTTTGGCAAAGAGGTTTTGTGGAGGGAAAAAAGAGCAGACTAAGTACATAGTGAAAGCTCAAGTTTATTAAGTATTGACAGTTCAAGTGGTTAAATATCTGAAAACACAAATTTACATGAACCCAAAATACACTGATGATTGTGCTGTCAAACAATGAAACTATATGGAATCTATGAAAAGGTTGTAGGGGTCCCTGCTTCATCTCTCTATCTCAACTAAGGGGTCCTTGGCCTGAACATGTTGAAGACCCCTGGTCTATAGCTTGGCCCCGTTATTGCCTCTTGTAGCTATAATTTCTTCTTAAAATTGCTAAATACAGCGCTCAACTACTCAGTTTGGATACAATCGATTATTTGCATTGCAAAACGATATGAAACAAAGTCAAACGATAGAATATTTAGCTGTTTGCATATCGATATTATAATCGCTGAAATTAGGCAGTTGCTGTATTGGTACACCTCTAAAGACCCTTTTCGATTGTAGCTTTAGACCGACACTACACGACTCCACACAGCACAGCACAGCTCTGTATATCGGTACGCTGGTCCATTTGGTTCTATATAGCTGTACACTGGTCTTTCCACAGATACAAAAATACAAATATAAAAACAAACAGGCATCGATAGCAGCAGAGACTCGCAAACTAAAACTGTCTCAAGTTGTTGTGTTGACAGACACAGCTGTGAGGATTTTCCAACCAATCAGTGGCAGCAGCGTTACACATCACTGCTTTGTCCCTGTTTGGCCGAGCTCGCACCGACACATTTTTTTAACTTGACGTCCATCACTTTAACATAGGCTTACAGCTACAGTATTCTGTTGAAGGCTTGAAGTGAAAGTGTCTGGAAAGACTCGAGCCCTAGAACATGAGCTAAACTATCTACATCTTATATGGTGCAAGCCAAGGCAAGGGCCTGTCTGCAAGAGAGGACATTTTGTCAGGCTCACATGGAAGGACCCAAATGCCGACACAAGGCACAGGTTTAACTGGTTTTATTAACCAAAATATCAAGGCAAAATCAAGGCAGGCAAGGGGCAGGCAAAAATCGTAAACAGTATGGGGAAACAGGGTCGAGATCCAAAAGGCAGTCAGTGAGGCAGAGGTACCAGTAGGGGCAAGGCAAAAACATAGTCTAGGAGAAAACAAACAGAGGTCAGTCAGGGAAAAAACTTGAACGTGGCAAGAACAATGCTTTGGGCTTTGAGTGCAAAACAATCTGGCAAGAGCTGGCCAGAGACTGCAGGCTTACATACTGTGGGTGATTGCAGGATGAGTGGAGGCAGGTGTTCAAACAGGAAGGACAAAAGGAAAAGTACGAATACAAATTAATTATGGCACAAAGATAACCTCATAGAGGCCCCACTCCTAGACACACCCACACCGGTCAGACTGTGACAAATTTACATCAGTCCTTTCACAAGTTATGCCAATCATCTGTGAGAAGCAAGCAGCAAGCAGCAAGCAAGCAGCAAGCGTTTGGGGCCCGTCTCCTTTGTGCGCTTTTTTTTATTGATTGGATTTATTCTACACATCTCTTCTGTTATCTTACAACTGATCATTCAAGATTGTAGATCGGCTTGTGGGGCGATATGCCTCCAAAAAAGCAAGTTAATTCAGAGGAGATGGAGGAGTTAAAAAGGTCGATGGACTTCATGTCGGCGGAGCTTTCTACAGTTTCCAACCAACAAAAGAAGTTGATGGAACTGATGGGTGAAGTTCAACTTCTCAAGAAACAAAACATGGAAAAAGACAATAAGATTGCTACTCTGGAAAATCGAGTGGCAGATCTTGAGCAATACTCCAGAATTAATGATCTTGTCATCAACGGGCTGAAGACAAGCCACAAGTCCTATGCGACGGCAGCTGCAAAGGAGGGCGACGGGAGTGAGCCTACCGAGGCTGAAGAGGAGACATTGGAACAACAGGTTGTTGGATTTCTGAAAAGCAAGAAAATTGCTGTGGAGAGCAGCGACTTCGAGGCCTGCCACACTTTGCCCACCAAGATTAAGAATGCGTCACCATCAATAATAATCCGCTTTATAAACAGAAAGAACAGAAATGTGCTCCTTAAACAAGGATACCAGCTGAAGGGAACGGAGGTGTACATAAATGAACACCTCACCAAGAAGAACATGGACATCGCTAAGATGGCACGCAGGCTGAAGAAAGAAAGGAAAATCCAGGGGACCTGGACCATGAGCTGTAAAGTTTTCATCAAAATCAACGGATCGACACCAGAGGAATCAAAAATCAGTGTTGTCAGGGACATCAGTGAGCTGGACAGGTTTGAAGATCGATCGGGAGGAGCGAGGTAGGACTGTGGATGAATGCTATTGCTATAGGCCTACGCGTTGATATTGGAGCTAAAACACGGGACAATGACAAATGGCCAGACTTAATATAATTTTATTTTTGAGTTTTATTGCGGGTGCATGGAAGTTCACTGGTACGGATTGGATTGGAAAAGGATTATTTTATGTTCATTCAATGCCGCTCGTTTACTCGGCTTTACGGACACTGACAGAAGCATAGATAAAGTCGTTTATTTTTTTGACTTTTAATTTTTTAACACACAGACTCCTTATTTGCAGGGGATCTCATTTACCTTTGAATTATGGAGCTCTTGATCTATCCCAAGCTCTATCCCGGTGGAGTTGTTTGGAGAAGAAGATAACGGTTGTCAAATGGGCTTATTTAATTTTGCATAGAGTTCCGCAAATGGTTTACTTTCTATAGAAACATTTAGAGTTTAGTACAGATTTCTTTTTTTTTGTTACTTTTTGGAAATAGGCCTAAATATATTGACATTGATCGATAAATGCTCTATATTCAGTGTAGGCCTATACAGAGTTCTACATTGTCTCATTTTAGATTATCCCCCAGTACAGTAATATTACTTCTGATTTTCTCTGTTACTAATATCATGACAACGGATAAGTGGTTGCATTTCCCTCTTGCTAATTTGTTGATAATATATTGTAAAGAGTATAGAAAACATGACAAGCTATGATACATGTCAATTGTCTCGGTGTGGAGACAATGAACAGCAAAGACTATTGAATAAGGATTATGAATCACTGGGATTAGAAATGTTTGAATATACAGAAAATAAAATACATGATATGGATAAGGATATCGATCCGGAAAATATTTTTTACAACACTACACTTAATCAATGTGAATATTACACAGAAGACCAGTTTAAAAGAACGGTTAATATGGAAGGATCGTTATCATTAATCCATTTCAATGATAGGAGTATCAAAGCAAATTTCTCAAAGATAAAACAATGCTTAAGGCAACTGGGGAAGAAATTCACAGTAGTAGCAATCTCTGACACAGGCCTCAAAGAGGGTCAGGATACTTTATATAATTTAGAGGGATATGATATATTTGAGTGGTGGTAAACCGCTCCATAGAGTGGCTGTGCGTGTGTCTGTAGCCTTTTTCCTCAGCGTTTTGCCACAGCAAAATGTGTGTACGTAGCATCATGTTTGTCTAGTGATGTCATATGTCGTATGTCTGTAGCCTTTTTCCTCAGCGTTTTGCTATAGCAAAACGTGTGTGTGTAGCATAGCCTGTACATCCTAGACTCAAATCCTATCCTATCCTAAATCTGAAGCACGACCACCGCTCACTTCACATTGGGTGTGATTTTTTTTTAATAATAGCGATACTAATAAATGTGGGGGAGTTGCACTATATATAGATATAAATTATAAAACTAAACAAGTAAGTAAAATGTCAATGGTAGTAGATAATACTAGAAAAGAAAATTTCAAAGAAATTTTAAGTCTGCCTGCAGCTCGCTAAGTGTGTGCAACCTTGTGTAGCGGTTGGTGTTAACATTATCATTTTTAGCATTAACATTAACATCCAGCATTAGCATTAGCAATTTTAGCATTAACATTTTTATTAGCATTAGCTTTAGCATTTTTTACATTAGCATTAACATGTTTAGCTTTAACATTTGTTAACTCAGTCGGTGCCGTATGTAAAGTGGGACCTCTTATATTGCCGTTTCGCCAACAAAGGGTTCAAACAAAAAAATCTGCTTGGAAATCCATTCTGGCATTTAGGAGAAAGCAGCCCTTATGTTTTCTTCAAATGTAAACAAACATGGCTGCCATGTTTGAAAGATGGGGTTGGTATGGGGGTTAAACATGCAATTTCGCGATCGCGATCATGCCTAGTACATTGTTGGAGGTCAATTTTTTTTTTCAAACATTTTTTTTTTTTAAATAAAAACTTTTTATTTTATTATTTAAAAAAAAGACGTCCAGAAGACGTCCTGCAGGGAAGTCCATAGTTAAAAAGACGTTTTTATTATAGAAAACGTTTTTTTTTTGGCAGGGTATGAGTTAACATTAGCATTTTTAGCATTAGCATTTGTTAACATTAGCATTTTAGCTTAGCATTAGCGTAATTAGCGGTTAGCATTAGCGGTTAGCCGTTGGGACTGTGGGACCACCCACTGAGTTTGATGCCAGTAACGTGTTGGGAAGTGAAGTTATGGATGTTTCAAGCCCAGCCAATAGGAAGGCAGAGGGGGCGGGGATTAAGCAATTACAGATCATTCCTATTGGCTGTCTAAGTACACACAGAGTTTCGATGCGGTACCATGCTGCGAACTGGAATTATAGCTGTTTAAAGCTCAGCCAATAGGAAGATAGAGTGGGGCTTAAGAGGGGGCGGGACTTAAGTAATACGTCCCTATTGGCCGTTTAAGTCCAGACACCAAGTTTCAAGACGGTGCCATGCTGTGAACTGGAGTAATGGCTGTTTAAAGCCCAGCTAATAGAAATACAGAGGGGGCGGGGCTTAATCAATTACATACCTATTGTAAAAGTATAAAGTCGTCTGAGCGTTTTAAAGTTTAAATCACGTTGCTAGGCAAAAGTATGGCAGAGTTATGTGGCACCAAAGTTTCTAATGCTAATGCTAAAATGCTAATGCTAGCTAATGTTTAAAATGCTAAAGCAAAAAAATCAATAATGCTAAAAATGCTAAAGCTAATACTAAAAAATGCTAATGTTAAAGTTAATGATAAAAATTCTAATGTTAAAAATTCTAATAATGATGTTAATGTTAATGCAAAAATGCTAATGCTAACACCAACTGCTATACAAGGTTGCACACACTTAGCGAGCTGCAGGCACACTTAAAATTTCGTAGACATTTTCTTTTCTATTATATTTCATTTTCAGACTTTGGCACCGGCACCAGCAGTGGCGGTCTGTTTGGGAACACCAACACCACCTCCAACCCGTTTGGAGGTGGAGCCACCGCCTCTCTGTTTGGAGGCTCAGGCTTCACCGCAGCACAGCAGCAGCCTGGCACCACCCTGAAGTTCAAAGTAAATACCTTCCTTATTAACACCTTAATAACACCTTATTAACACCTTAATAACACCTCAATAACACCTTATTAACACACCCTGAAGTTCAACATAAGTACCTTAACACCGTATTAACACCTTATTAACGCCACCCTGAAGTTCAACGTAAGTACCCTAACACCTTATTAACACCTTATTAACACCTTAACACCTTACTAACACCTTATTAACACCTTAATAAGTGTGTGTATATGCTTGCATACAGGGTGTGCGTGATGCGTCAGTGCAGTAGTACTGTGTAGAAGTGCTTGTAGTTAGTGCATGTTGCATGCTGCTCCTGCTTGCTACTTTCTGCTTTCAGCTACTGCCACCGGCTAGCCCTCCTTCCGGGGGGTGAAAAGAGGAGCCGAGTGCGTAAGCCTCCTCCTGCCGGTACACAGCCTCTCCACCGCCAAGAGTCCTGCAGTTCCTCCTCGTGGCCACACACGGATACGTGTCCTTGCGGACACTAAACCAAACTGTAGGGGATCGGGGAGCAGCAGTGGGCCCCAGAGGTGAGGTGCGCAGGCCCACTGGTGTGTGGACACGCCCTGGTGCCTTGCCAACCACTGTCCCACCTATGGGTAAATAGCAGGGGGGGGGGGGGGGGGGGGCTCTTAGCCATGGTAGGCAACCCATCTAGGAGAAGGTCACTCCGAACAAAAACCACAGGCGTTGCTCACGCCTGGCTCCGCACCGTATACCATCTGAAGGTGTGCAGCAAGGGCTGATGAAGGCTTCAAGCCTGAAACGACCAGAGTATGGCTGTGAGGAGCTGCGCCCCACAGTCATTATTAATGCGCAATGTATAGCTTTCATGGAGACACAATACACCGATAATCCTATACTTCCAGCGGCGGGAGTCCGCAGGAGCCACGCAGCGGGCGGTGGTGCTGGTCCTCCCTCGGGAGGGCACTATGACAACTGGACCACAAACCCTCTCCTCCGGGGAGGGAGGGTTCAGTCTGACCACAGCCCACTGTCCAATGCACTCTTGCGCTGTAGGAGGTCATACATTATGGCAACCTACAACGCAAACACAGTGAGGGAAGAGGCGAGGTTGGAAGAGCTGGCACACTGTGCCAAGGAAAGGGGAGTGGAGATCCTGGCAGTCCAGGAGCATAGGAGAGTGCACACGGATCAGCCAATTAACTATCGCAGAGTGGGGGTGCACGTTCATCACCTCATCCGCATGCCGTAATGAATCCCAGGCAGCAACAGGTGGTGTGGGACTCATAGTGAGCCCCTGAGCAAGGCCCTCCGCAGGGTGCATCCACACACCAGCAGGATCCATAGTGCCTGATTTCAAGGGAAACCCAGTAACAACGGCCATGAGTGTGTACTTTCCCACCAACGTAGCACCGATTGAGGAAGTGGAAAGGTTCTACAATGATCTAAGAACAGTGATCCACCATATGCCTGCTCACAAGGATCCATTTGCTCATACAGAGCTTGGCAAGGCAGCATTTTCTATCAGTGCTCCACTTGCATGGAACAAGCTCCAAAAATCATTAAAAATAAAATATCTGCCGGCCTTAGGCCATTTTAGGATGCTGGTTTCTAACACCTTTGTTCTAAACTGTTTATGTTGTAATTAATTTAGCTTTTAGTTTCTTGAACTTTCCACATTTTTCAAGTATTCTCTTTTTGATTTTTCAAATGATGTCTGTAAATGTATACATGTATATATGGTGTTGTTCATTGTTGTACAATCTTGGTTGGGTTGTAAATGAGTGCTTGCGCTCAATTGTATTTCCGAGTCTAAATAAAGGTAACAAACAAACAAACAACTTCAATGCGAGACTTGGACCGGAAGACGCACCCTTCACGTACCACGACAATACCAACCATAACGGAGAACATCTAACTGCCCTCCTCACGGAACATGACCCACTGGCCGCCAACACCCTGTTCCGTAAGAGGATGGGCAAGAGATGGACGTTCCAGGACCGAGCCACCAGTATGCGGTGTCAGCTGGACTATATACTGGTAAGGAGGAAGTGGAGGAAGTCCATCTTGAACACAGAGTCCTACAGTACATTTGACTCTGTAGGCTCTGATCACCGTGTGGTCGCTACAAGGCTGCGCCTGAGCTTGAGGGTCCCTAAGAGCGCCCCAAGGACCCGGCCCGACTGGGAGGCCTTTGAGGGAAGCCCTGAACTCCAGGCCAACTACACAGCGGAGGTGAGAGCCCGCCTACATCTGCTGGCCGATGAGGGGGAGCCAACAACCTATGAACGGTTCATCTCTGCTAATGAAGAGGCGACCAGGAAATGGGTGCCGACAAAGGGGAGACTCAGAGCCTCCCCTGGATTTAAACACCCAAAAGTTGTCAGAGCGCGGGCGCAGATGGCAGAGGCACGCAGAAGCTTTGAGAGAGAGGGGACCGCAGAGAGCCTGGAGGAGCTGAACAGTGCCAAATAACAGCTGTTCAGCACGTATGACAGTATCAAAGGGGAGGAGATGTTGGAGAAAGTGAAGAGGGTGGAGGCAGAACATGGCGAACAAAGATACAAGGAAGGTCATAAACAAGATGAGTGGGCGCAAGAGGGCGAGAGAGGGACAGCTGTCAGGCTGCAGCCCAGAAGAGAGAGTGACCACCTGGTTCATCCACTTCCGGGATCTCCTGGGCACCCACCCAACAGTGGACAGAGCTGAGGAAGAGATACCTGCAGTCCTCACAAATCTTGACATTGACGATGGCCCCTTTACAGCTTCTGAGTTTGCCACAGTGAAGTCCACCCTGAAGCAAGGAAAAAGTGCTGGTCCGGATGAGGTCCCTAAAAACTGTGATCTCGACAACATCATACTGGAGATCTGCAACCAGGCTCTGATAGATAACATCAAGCCCGACATATGGTCCCTAGCTAACATCATCCCAGTTCCCAAATCTGGAGATCTGTCTAAGCCAGACAATTATCGTGGCATTAGCCTGACCTGTGTCATAGCGAAGATGTACAACCGCATGATAATAAACCGGATTAGGGACGCCATTGACCCACACCTGAGGGACAACCAAAATGGATTCAGAAAGGGAAGGACCACCTTAGGCCAGATTCTGGCCTTAAGGAGAATCATTGAGGAAGTGAAGAAGAACAACTTGATAGCAGTGCTGTGTTTCATTGACTTCAAAAAGGCATTTGATTCAATAGACAGAGGCATAATGCTGGCATCAGCGAAGAGTTCGAAATCCTAGCAGGGGTGCAGCAGGGAGACACTCTTGCCCCCTTCCTCTTTATCATAGCACTGGACTACGCACTCAGGAAAGCCATCAACGGGCGGGAGCAGGAGCTTGGCTTCACAATTACACCAAGGAAGTCTAGTAGAAACCCTGCTGTAACCCTGGCAGACCTAGACTACGCAGATGACATCTGCCTGGTGTCTGACCGTGTGGAGCAGGCGCAGGAACTCCTGAACAGAGTGGAGGTGGAATGTGCTAAGGTTGGCCTCAGACTGAATGCAAAGAAGACTGAGGTAATCACCTATAACATCCACATGGACCATCCGCCGATAACAACATCAGATGGCAACGCTCTGCGAGAGGTCAATGACTTAAAATACTTGGGTTCCTGGATGAACTCCACAGAACAGGACCTTAAAGTCGGGAAGGCACTAGCGTGGAGGGCCCTGAACGGCATGTCAAGAGTGTGGTGCTCGAATCGCCCCCGACACATAAAGCTGAGCCTATTCCACGCACTGTGGAGTCTGTCCTTCTGTATGGCTGCGAAAGCTGGACCATGACACCCACCCTGCAGAAGTCCCTGGATGGTTGCTACACCAGAATGCTACGAGCTGTTCTGAATGTGGACCAGAACGTCCACATTACCAACAAGGACCTGTACAGGCAACTGCCGAAGCTCAGCAAGAAGGTAGCAGCTAGGAGGATGAAGCTGGCCGGCCACTGCCACAGACATCGGGTGCTCCCGGCCAGCAGATTGGTCCTGTGGCAACCAACGCGTGGGCATCGATTGCGAGGACGTTCCGCGTTAACGTATGTGGACGTCCTGAAGAAGGATGCCGGAGCTGAAAGCTGGACCCTGACACCCACCCTGCAGAAGTCCCTGGATGGGTGCTACACGAGAATGCTACAAGCTGTTCTGAATGTGGACCAGAACATCCACAATACCAACAAAGACCTGTACAGGCAACTGCCGAAGCTCAGCAAGAAGGTAGCAGCTAGGAGGATGAAGGTGGCCGGCCACTGCCACAGACATCGGGAGCTCCCGGCCAGCAGGCTGGTCCTGTGGCAACCAACGCGCGGGCATCGATCGCGAGGACGTTCCGCGTCAACGTATGTGGACGTCCTGAAGAAGGATGCGGGAGCTGAAAGCTCTTCGGAGCTGGCCGGGTGTATGGAGAACCGGAAAGATTGGAGACTCCGATGGAAGTTCGTCTGAGGACGACCGAGAGAATAACACCTTATCAACACCTTATCAACACCTTATTAACACCCCCTGAAGTTCAACGTAAGTACCTTAGCACACCCATTGCCAGGATTAAATATATAGGCTAATGTCTTTCACTGCCACCATTTCCGTATCTTTTAACGTGCACAATGGTACACGGATCATGCACCACGCGTGTGCACGCCGTTCACAGCTTTAAAAAAAATCCGCTTGGAAATCCATTCAGGCATTCATGAGATATCAGCAATCTTGTTTTCTTCAAATGTAAACAAACATGGCCGCCATTTTGTTCTCGGGGTCAAATATGCATTTCGCGATTGCGATCATACCGAAACCGGAAGTAGGTTGGGAAAGTGATGTTTGGCAGTGGGTGTGTTAGCTGGGATAGAGTAGGGGGGCGTGGTTAACTATATGCTGACTCACTTCCTGATATCTTTGGACAAATGAACGTCTGATAGAGATCTCCATATATGGGCATATCAGTTTGCTCTCTGGTGTAGTGGGAGGGGCCCACATTCTAGTTGTTTACATTGTGTCAGCTCCGCAGGAAACTGAGAAATGGGCGTGTCCAAGTCAATGGAGATTCAGTTTCTTTTTTTTTATCACACTGTTGGAAACCAGATCAGATTATTCTACAGCAGATGAGCACCATCGTGATTATTAACAAATTCATTAAAATAACTTGTCAGTGCAGACCAGGAACATTGATTATAACTGGTTAAAGTGGTCTTAAAGCAGCCAATGAGCTAACGCCCCCCCCCCCCCCCCCCCCCCTCCCCTTCTCAGCCTCCAACAGGAAGTGACACCATGGTGAAAGGGGGTGTGACCACCAGCATCAACACCAAACATCAGTGTATCACCGCCATGTATGAGTATGAGAACAAGTCACTGGAGGTAAATACATCATCAGCATACACACCTACCTACCTATACATACATACTGTATTACTGTATACACATCACCACCATGAAGGAGTACGAGAAGTAAGTAGTCTAGAAGTAAACATCTATTACCTACCTACCTATCTACCTACCTACTGTATACATACTGTATACACATCACCACATTAGTACATACTATACACAACACCGCCATGAAGGAACAAGAACAAGAGTCCAGAGGTAAATAAATAAATACACACATCACTGCAAACTAGACGTAAATAAATAATAATCTCTCTTCTGTAGGAGTTACGTCTGGAGGACTACCAGGCCTGTCTAACCCTGTATGTCTGTCTGTCTGTCTCTCTCTAGGAGTTACGTCTGGAGGACTACCAGGCCGGTCGTCAATGGCCCTCCAACCCACTAGGGGCAGCGGTGGCTACAGGAGGTCTGTTCAGAGCGCCGGCTGCTCCCGCCGCCCCGGCATCTCGGGCGACCGGCCTGTTTGGAGCCACCGCCACCGCTAACACTGGATTCTCCTTCGGACAGAACAAGAGCAGCTTCGGAACCAGTGAGTCTGTCTGTCTGTCTGTCCATCCCTCCGTCTAGTGCATGGAATCGCTTCACATTTCGGGCTTTGATCCGGTTGGGAGCAGAAACCACTCTACATCATGTTGTAGTCCTCAAAGGACTACAATTTGGCCGGAAAGATCAAACCGGGTTCAGTTTTAACAAGCGACCGAAGGTCGCATTATACCCTGAGAAATCTCGTAGCTTGTCTGACTGTCAGTATTGTCTGACTGTCTGACTGTCAGTATTGTCTGACTGTCAGTACAGGAAGTGATGTCACGTGATGTCAGTGAGTCACAGTAATGTGGTACAGAATGACTCATATATGGGCATAAAAAGGATGTCACGTGGCATCACTTCCTGTACTGACAGTCAGACAAGCTACGAGATTTCTCAGGGTATAAAAGTCCATATATGGTCATTCCCAGAAACAGAAAAAAAAAACTTTTATGCCCATACATGGAGATTTCTGATGTCATAAATCCCAGGCCGAAAATGAGAATGTACCCCCATTATGCCCATATATGGAGATCCACAGGCATCAAACCAAGGCCCTAACTCACCAAGGCCCTGCTTGGCATTACTAATTAACGTATGTTTTATGCCCATAAATGGAGATTTCTATATTGTCAATATTAAGGACATTATTAAGGATATTATGTTATCAATATTAAGGACATATATGGGAATGCCCATGGAATATTCCCTAATAATATGAAAATAGCTAAAGTTATACAAATATATAAGGCTGGAGACAAACATGAACTAACAAACTACAGACCATTTTCCCTTCTTCCACAGTTTTCAAAAATACTGGAAAAAATATTTTAGTTTATCACAAAACACAAAGTATTATGTAATCAGCAATACGATTTTAGGGCAAATAGGACAACAACACATGCACTAATAGAATTTGCTGAAACAGTAACCACGGCAATAGAAAATAAAGATTATGCAATAGTATTTCTGGACCTCAGTAAGGCCTTTGATACAGTTCAACATGACTGGTTAAAGAAATTGGAGAGATGTGGTATTAGAGGGTTGGCTCTCTCTTGAGTAAGTAGTTATTTGCATGATAGAAAGCAATAGGTACAAATAAACAATTGTAAATTTCAAATGTTGATGGTTCAATATGGGGTTCCTCAGGGTTCTGTGCTGTGTCCATTGCTCTTCATCCTGTATGTAAATGATATATGTGAGGTTTCAAAATTAATGAAAACAATAATATTCGCTGATGACACAAATCTGATTTGTTGTGGAAATAATTTGGAACAACTCTTGGAAATAGTAGTGGAGCAGGAATTTAAGACGTTAAAGAGTTGGTTTGATTCTAATAAATTGTCACTGAACCTAAGTGAAACAAAGTATATGTTGACATAATTCCCTCAATTGTATTTAATATGGACTCATTTATTGTATTTATGTATGAAGCCTGCGGAATTGGTTCAGTCAGCATATACTCGAGTGGTACATTGCGGTTGCATTCAGTTCTGTTACAACGCTATTACGCCAGTCTTACGTCGCAGGTGACGTGGCAGTCAGCTGATCATTGCCAACCTACTTAAAGCCTGCTCAGTTGTCTCTTCCTCCTGCCTTGCTGGGCACTTGCTTGCCAAGTTGCCATGCCTCATGGTGTGAGGCTGTTTGCTGTGCCTAGCTGGCTGGGTGTTACTGGTTGTTTCTGCTGCTTATTGTTGCTTAAATCGTGTTCTTAGCTGCTAAGCTAAGAAGCTGTGATCTTGGCCAGGTTGTATGGCCGAGGTTGTATTCACCGAGGTAGGATAGCGGGAGGAGTCGCGATTTTATGGAATGTTAAATATGATCCTATGGTTAAAGTTGTACGTTTAAATGTTGACTGGGCCATTGGGCTTGAGTTTAATTGTAATGGTAAATGTTTTGTTATTTTTAATATTTACACGCCTTATGAATCCTATGATCATCTTGATGAGTTTGTGAGCAGGCTTGCATTTATTCAATCCTTTATTGAGGATAATAACTTGTCATGCATCTATGTCCTGGGGGACTATAACGCTGATCTGACAGATAGTAAGTCTGTATTTGCTAAAAACATGGTGCGGTTCTCAAATGAAGCACTTATGTTAGTGAAGCATGGAATACTACTTCTTGGTTAGATCACGTGGTTTCCACTGTTGATGCTCATGCCTCGATAGAAAGCATGGAGATTTGTTATGGGTTGGCCACATCTGACCACATCCCACTTGCCATGGTACTAAATGTGGATAATGTACCCTCGCTCGTTAAAAATGAAGAAAACTCAGAGGTTAAAATTAATTGGGGTAAACTATCTGAAGAAGCTGTCCTCAAATATTGCTCTTATTCTAATGAACTATTGTGTAATGTAAATTTGCCTATGAATGCCATTTGTTGCACCAATGTAAACTGTGAGGACTCTTCACACGGTGAAAGTTTATGTCTTCTGTATAATGATATTGTGAGAGCCCTTCATGAGGCTAGCAGGTCTTTATTCACCCGCCCTAGGAAGGCTAAGAACATCAAGCCTGGGTGGAATAAATGGGTTGCTTGCCACCATGCAGAGGCCAATGAGGCCCATAAGGCCTGGGTAATAGCTGGTAGACCCAGACAGGGACCTGTCCTTGAGTATAAAAAGAAAACTAATGCCAAGTACAAGTATGCATTACGGTACATAAGCAAGCAAGAGCAGGCTCTGAGTGCACACTCTATGGCTGACAATCTGCTTAATAATGATATCACTAATTTTTGGAATGAGGTAAAGTCCCTTAACAGGGCAAAATCAGCTCTCCCATGTAATATAGAGGGGGTAACAGATCCAGTTGGCATTGCTGACCTCTGGAGACGGCATTATGAAGTGCTGTTTAATAGTGTTAAAGGAGAGCCTTTCCATGTAGGCATAATTGAGGAAGAAAACATTGTTTTTAATATACATGAGGTTTGTAATGTCATAGAGCAACTTTCTGACAGAAAAGCCAGTGGTCTGGATAAGATCACAGCTGAACACTTAAAGTTAGCAGGCCCCAGGTTGGCAGTGTTGCTGTCTCTCTGCTTCTCAGGGATGTTGACTCATGGTACTCTACCTGACTCCATGCTGAGTGTAGTTCTGGTCCCTGTAATAAAAGACAAGGCTGGGAAAGTAGGAAGTAAAGACAACTACAGACCCATAGCTTTAGCTAGTATACTGTCCAAAGTCTTGGAAAAACTACTCCTGGACAGATTATGTGTTTACATAACTACGACTGACAATCAGTTTGGCTTTAAGCCTAAGCATAGTACAGACTTATGCATTTATGCACTGAAAGAAGCAGCGGAGACCTATAGAAGGCAGGGCTCTACAATGCTTGTTGGGTTTATTGATGCATCCAGAGCTTTTGATTGTATCCATCACTATAAGCTTTTTAATAAGCTCAAGCTTAGGGGTGTGCCTAGCTGCTTAATACGTATTCTAGTGTATTGGTATTCTCACCAGAAAATGCAAGTCAAATGGGGAAGCACCTTATCCACCCCCTTTCAGGTGGGTAATGGAGTCCGTCAGGGGGGGATTTTAAGCCCCGCCCTCTTTAACTTGTATATGGACGACCTGTCTAAACAGCTGAGAGGGTGCAGTACAGGTTGTTTGATCGGTGAAACCCTTATAAATCATTTTATGTATGCTGACGACCTAACTATACTTTCCCCGAGTAGCAGTGGGTTCCAACAGCTGCTCAATATCTGTACTAATTATGGGATTGACTTTGATATTAAGTATAATGCTAAGAAGAGCATGGTCCTGATCTGTAGAACTAAGGATGACTTAGACATCAAGTTTCCTGCCTTTTACCTGTCTGGCCAAACAATGTGTGTGTCAAAAAGTACAAAATATCTTGGGCATATTATTACAGACACCCTAGAGGATGATGAGGATATGTCAAGACAGAGGAGAGAGATGGGTAACACTTTACAATAATGACCTGTTATAAATCATTTATAAACATTTATAAGCAGGTTGTAGATGAGTAATAAAACATGAACAAACTGTTTATTGACATTTGTAAATGTTTACTTAAACATTTATAACTGTTTTAAACATCATTTACATGTTATTAGTAAGGTATTAGTAAGTAATAAACTAATCATGAATAAACCATTTATATACATTTGTAAATGTTTAAATAAATCATTTATAACCAATGCTAAAAATCACCAATCATCATGTGTAGGAATGCATTTACAAATGTTTTGTTTTGTAGATGTTATCAAGAGCCCTAATGTAAAGTGAAGACTCACGGTCGCAAGTTATACTATGAAAACCTCAACCGGCTGTCTGTCAGTCCTTCCGCCAGTCTGTCCGTCATGACATGTCACGTCACGTCACGTCACGTCACGTCACGTCACACTTTTGGCCCTACTCTTATCTCCGGCACCGTTTCCCCTATCCATGCCAAACTTGCCAAACTGCTAAACATGAACAAACATGGAGGCCACATTAACAGACAGTTGTAAATAATGAATAGTCTTCACTTTACATTAGGGCTCTTGATAACATCTACTAATGATTTATAGATTTTTAAGGGATGTTTTACAAAGCATAACCATGAACAAACAAGGAGGCCACATTAACAGACAGATGTAAATAATCAGTAAGACTCCCTAATTGGGAGATAAGCAGCCTCATGGTGGCGCTAGAAGAGGGACATATGAGAAATCAGGGGCGGAGGTTGTGGTTTGGCAGCCAAGGAGTGTGTGCAAAGTTTGGCATGGATAGGGGCAACGGTGCCGGAGATAAGAGTAGGGCCAAAAGTGTGACGTGACATGAGGTGACGTGACGTGACGTGACGTGGTGTGACGGACATACAGCCGGTGGAGGTTTTCATAGTAACTTGCGACCGTGAGTCTTCACTTTACATTAGGGCTCTTGATAACATCTACAAAGCGTATATTAAACATGAACAAACATGGAGGTCACCTTAACAGACATTCGTAAATGCATTCCTACACATGATGATTGGTGATTTTTAGCATTGGTTATAAATGATTTATTTAAACATTTACAAATGTATATAAATGGTTTATTCATGATTAGTTTATTACTTACTAATACCTTACTAATAACATGTAAATGATGTTTAAAACAGTTATACATGTTTAAGTAAACATTTACAAATGTCAATTAACAGTTTGTTCATGTTTTATTACTCATCTACAAACTGCTTATAAATGTTTATAAATGATTTATAACAGGTCATTATTGTAAAGTGTTACCGAATGCTTTATGTACAAGCAAACATGTTGGTTCGTAAATTTCACCATTGTACTACAGAGGTTAAAGTAAACCTGTTTAGAGCGTACGGCACCCCTCTATATACAGCCCCTCTGTGGGTGAAGTATAAGAGAGAAAGCTTAAGGAAGCTGCAAGTAGCCTACAATGACTGTCTTCGTATACTGTTGAAGAAACCTAGGAGCACCAGAGCCAGTGAGCTCTTTGTTTCATTGGGT
This sequence comes from Nannobrachium achirus, assembly GCF_963921795.1. Lineage (NCBI taxonomy): Eukaryota > Metazoa > Chordata > Actinopteri > Myctophiformes > Myctophidae > Nannobrachium > Nannobrachium achirus. The sequence continues at coordinate 60,282,244 of NC_137814.1, forward strand.
CTCACCACCTTCATGGCTCTGTTGAGGAACCTGACTTACAAGTTCACTTGCAGACTGGATCGCTCCTTGAATGGATTAATTGGACAGATGACAGACCCTGGACGTAGCTCAGTCAGGTACACGTCTTCCATTAGAGGACACTGGCATGAGTGCCTCTTTAGCCCCAGTGGGGCTCGGTGAACATTGACAATATGAGTGCCTCTTGTAGCTCCGGTGTGGACTCTTTTTTTTTTTTTTTTTTTTTTATTATTATCTTTGTAATGTTTGTCTCTACCTGTGGGCCCTGAGCCTGTAATAAAGTTTATATAAGTTTATATATGGCAAAAACGTTGGGATTGTTTGATTCTGGTAATCGCTGCTGAATTCTAATTACTGCTTCAAGGTTCATGTTGTCATTGCTAATGTTGCTGGTGCCCAGCTGAATTCTGCAGTGCTACAGTCTAATGGAGGCAGTCGTTTGTTACTAATTTAAATGTGCTTGTGGGCTTTGCTAACGTTGCTAAAGTTAAGCTCAGGAAGGAACTGTGGTTGATTGTGGTTGTTATTCTTGACAGGTTCAAGTTTCATAATAATGAGGATCTCATTCCCTCTGGGCTTCGGGAACTTAACCACGTCATTGATTAGCTGTTCAAGCAGCTGTTGGTACTAGCATTGCCGGGCTGCCAGCAGAAAAAGAGGGGGAACTTGTGTATATTGTGGTTGAACTGTTTAGCCGTTAGCAAGTCGGGCCATTTGCTAAAGTTAGCTCAGAAACCATAGAATTCATCAGGATCAGCGGCTTTGTTTGCTGGTCGTCTCTGCAGCCATGAGCAATCACTCATTCCATTCAGTCACCATCAGCCAGGAGCTCTCTGCCTGCTGATGTAGAGACTGCCAGATTATAACTTGTGTAGTATTTAATGTGGGTTGTTAGCATCCAGCTAGCGTGAGTTTGCCGCCTAGTAACTTCATGCTGCGAGATATGTTGCGCACCCCTCTGCACATACTGAGCTCTATGGGTAACGTAGTTCGCTATCTTTCAAGCCTAGTCTGCGTTGTTGTTTTACAGTCTATGGCGTGTTAAGGTGTCTCTACACGAAATAGCCTACTTCCAACAGCTCCAAACTGCCAGCCTGTTGTAGTCTGCTGGCATTAGTCGGCAAACTTGGCATAAGAATCCGGCGACAAACATTGATTACATTCATACGGCGGCAGACGCTGGTTGACAGTGTTGCCATGTCTGCTCATTATAAGCGACTTGGTATTGTATTCCTGTGAGGTCTCTAGCTGCGGGTTTCTTTGTTTGGGCTTGGTTCTGGAGGGTAGTTGCTTATTTGGCTTGCTTCAACATTTGTTTTATTTATTTATTTATTAGGAAATAGCTTATGTTATAGAGCTCAAGTGGCGAAACTTTGGGCTTGTTTTCATAGACTGGTCACTTGTTTCACTCACAGAATCTGGCAACGGGAGATATTCGTTTTGCAGCTTGTTTTAAATTATTTAGTCTCTGTGGGCTGTATATTGCTTATGCCTCACCTTGGGTTTATATGTTTAATGTATTGTGAAGCCCAAATGCAGTCATGCACTGTCTGGCCGTCATATCAGCGCTTGTGTTTACTAAAGCACATTAATCGCTTCCCATTGAGAAGTCTTATAAAGGATGTCTGTCTGTGTTGGCTTCTGGGATAAAGGAACGCTGCAAGCTCATAGTGGTTTACGTGCGAGCATTGTTTGCTTCCGCAATCGCAAGCTTTCTGACCTATGACGTCATCAGTTAAACTTGCTGGTGCTGTATGGGAAACGTAGTCTCTGCTCTAAATGCACTGGAGTAGTGTGCATTCGGTAGCCTGTGGCTTATCATGATTTCCCCATTCCAAATGGTTTGTGCACTTGGTGGGGAGCTAATGCTAGCAGTCAGGTTGTTGTTGGTGCATGCCAAGCTAGCTTCCATTTATTTCGGTGCTTGATGTGATAGCTTCTCCGGTGTTGGCTAGTAGCCTACTTTATGTTTGTCTTTGGATAATCAAGTTAATAATCCTCTCAAGTGAGCTGGTATCAAACTCTGCGCCTCAGTTCAGGTAGCCTACTTGGGTGAATTAATTTTATATTCACAAATGGATAAATAATGAATTACTAAAATAAATAATTCTCAAAGTAAATTTTAATTGAAATGGATATCAAAATTACATTTAAGTACATATATATATATATATATATATATATATATATATATATATATATATATATATATATATATATATAAGATAATGTGTAGTCATCACCTAGTTTAAATGGTATACGTTATGATACCATGGTGCATCAGGTATGCCATGGTGTATGAGGTTAAATGTTGGGCTTAAGATGCCAATGGTGCATGTTCTGATGCCAATGGTGCATCAGGTATGCCAATGGGCATAAGGTTAAATGGTATTTAAGATGCTAATCTTAAATACCATAAGGTTAAACGTTAAGAAGCCATGGTGCATCAGGTATTCTAATGTGCATAAGCTTAAATGTTGAGATGCCAATCGCGCATCAGTTATGCCATGGTGCATACGATTTGAATGGTAGGTTTAGCATAGCATGGGTTATTCACTAAGTAGAATATCCTCTATATCAGAATTCTCACCGGGTAAGTGTGTTTTTGCTGACTGCTCATTTAGATATCCTGCTCAGGCAGGTCTCCCAACATCGTCATCAGAACGGGTTCGCTTGGTTGCCATCATTTTAGTGCTAAAAATGGATTTCACACTGTCCTGGTCATGAGTTGTCAGGAGTAAACTATTGCTGTTTCATACGGTTGGTGCTCCATTATTAGTCAAGATATAACAGTATTGTCATGTCGGCTGGGAAATGTTGCTTGTCTAAATGGATCGGCTTGACAGATCATTGAATAGATGATTATGCGTAAAGCGTATTAGGAAAGGAGTCATCTCGTGATGATAGGATGTCCAGGTTATGGCACTCACCTGTTAAAACGTATTAAATTGTTAATCAAGTACAGTGGCTTAGAGGCATTTCAAAGTTAAAGTTGGATGTTATGGTCCGTCAACATATAATTGCTTAGGAGCCTTAAACTTGAGTTCAATCCATTTGTTCATTAAGGGTGGATTATCATCCATGCCTTCTGCCAGCGTTGTTCTCTCGCAGTTCGTTAGCATGTCGGATTTTTCAAGCATGTATCATAAGGGGAGTACTTGGTAAAGGTGGCATATCTACAGGATTATAGTTATGTTTATTTTCATTAAACACTGTTCAGATTAAAGCATGGTTAGTACGTGTTGGTTCTAATCTTAGAACTATTCAATTCTAATCAATCTTATCCAAACTGTCAGCGGAACCGATATGTTAAATATTATCTCAACTTATCCGAATTTAATGAGTTCAAGTGTTGTAATTTAGCTTGAGTGGTACAAGCATTATTACTTGCATATATGGTGGTAGCTGTATATCCCTCTATACTGGCATTAGAGGAATGGCTGTTGGTGTGGGCAACTAAAGTTATGTCTTAGCCGATCCCAGATGGTTGTCTCCGGTTTTGGGGGAGAAGTTGGGATCGGCTTAGTATTAGAGGGGAGCTTCACCCCACATTGAAGTCTCTCATAAGCTTGCATTCGTCACTGTGTCTCCTAAGGAGCAGTGGGACGTCACTGTGTCTTCTTAGGAGCAGTGGGATACCGGCTAGAATGCCAAACTGCGTGGTGTGCCTGGCTTACATAGATTTTCCACATAATGTTAGTATATCCTAGCAGGATCCAGAAATGCTAGCGGCATTTCGGCGCTGTGTCTTCACCGCAAAGCAGTGGAGAAGCAGAGCCTGACGCCAAAATAAATGTGACATATACACACTTGTATTACTCATTTATAATAATAATAATAAACATTGTTTCAGTCCTTATCGTGAGTTATCTGACTGAAATGTATGAAGCCTGCGGAATTGGTTCAGTCAGCATATACTCGAGTGGTACATTGCGGTTGCATTCAGTTCTGTTACAACGCCATTACGCCAGTCTTACGTCACAGGTGACGTGGCAGTCAGCTGATCATTGCCAACCTACTTAAAGCCTGCTCAGTTGTCTCTTCCTCCTGCCTTGCTGATTGGCTGCTGGCACTTGCTTGCCCCCACCGCCTCCCCAGCACCACCAGTAGGCTCTGCTGCTAATTATGTTCCCCATGGGGGTGTTTATATATTTATATCTCCCTGCTCCTAATGGTTATTGATGTTCTTCTGTGCTGCGCTGAGCAGGGAGAAGCAGAGCCTGACGCCAAAATAAATGTGACATATACACACTTGTATTACTCATTTATAATAATAATAATACATATTGTTTCAATTCTTATCGTGAGTTATCTGACTGGAATTATTGTGACGTTCTACAAAACCCTTATTATGAAGTTGACCGGAAATGGGGAACTCTTATTCTGAAGTTGGCAGGAAATGCTTGTTAACCTGAAGGTATATATTGTGTGTCAAAGTAAAGCCGGCCAGTTGTGTGTCACTGAGTTCCAGCCAGAGCTGATGCCTCCCGTGTGTGTTCTTTATTATTTCCTCCGTCTGTACTTTTTGCACCTCGAATATTTCTGGTACCTGCATAGAGCATTGAAGACTACTCTGTTAACAGTATATAATATTTGGAAATCGTACAATCAATACAAACCAGTAAGACTCCCTAATCGGGAGATAAGCGACCGTCAGGTCGCAGCGTGATTTTAGGCCAAAATGTGTAGGAGCAGTGTCCAAAAATGTGTTTGAAAAAATCGGCCTGATGGTGGCGCTATATGGGACAGATGCATGTTGATGAGATGAGTGTAGACATGATGTGTACCGATTTGTGTGATTTTAGGGCAGAAATCTGTAGGAGCAGTGTCCACAAATGTGTTTGAAAAAATCGGCCTGAAGGTGGCGCTAAATGGGAGAGATCCATGTTGATGACATGAGCGTAGAGCAAGTGTGTACCGATTTGTGTGATTTTAGGGCAAATTTTGTAGGAGCAGTGTCCAAAAATGTGTTTGAAAGAATTGGCCTGATAGTGGCGCTATATGGGACAGATCCATGTTGATGACATGAGTGTAGACATACTGTGTAGCGATTTGTGTGATTTTAGGGCAAAATCTGTAGGAGTAGTGTCCAAAAATGTGTTTTAAAAAAATCGGCCTGAAGGTGGCGCTAAATGGGACAGGTCCATGTTGATGAGATGAGTGTAGACATACTGTGTACTGATTTGTGTGATTTTAGGGCAAACATTGTAGGAGCAGTGTCCAAAAATGTGTTTTGCAAGAATCAGCCTCATGGTGGCGCTAGAAGAGGGCCATGTGAGAATTGATGGGTCGAGGTTGTGGTTTGGCAGGCAAGGAGTGTGTGTGTGGAAACTTTCACATGGATAGGGGCAACGATGGCGGAGATATGAGCAGGGCAAAAGTGTGACGTGACAGACTGACTGACGGACTGACTGACAGACAGCCGGTGGAGGTTTTGATAGTAAATGCGACCTGACGGTCTCAATAAAAAAGTCAAATTCCTTGGAGTAATAATAGATAATAAAATAAGTTGGAAGCCTCATATAAATTATATAAAAAATAAATAGTAAAGTCAATTGCAATACTTTATAAGGTCAAAGAATTCTTAAATAAATGTTCACTATACATGTACTGTTCCTTTATACTTCCATATATAACATACTGTGTGGAGGTGTGGGGAAACACGTACATAACAAACACTAATTCGATATTCCTTCTTCAAAAAAGAGCAATAAGAATTGTAAATAAAACAAACTATAGAGAACCAACAAACCAACTCTTTATTACATTAAAAACACTCAAATTCAAAGACCTGGTTGATCTCAAAACAGCTCAAATAATGTACAAAGCAGAATAAAAATTATTACCCCACAACATCCAAGAGTTGTTCCAAGCAAGAGAGAGCCATTATGATTTGAGAGGGGTCTGTATGTTTGGCCAGCCACTAGTAAGGATAAACGCAAAATATCACTGTATTTCTGTTAAAGGGGTAATTTACAGACAAATTAAGAGATTAATTAAAACAAAGTACTTCATGGAATAATTTCAAGCAGATGTTCAAAAAGGACACAATAAATAGATATAGGGTAGAATAGCTGTATACAGCAGATTTCTCTCTCTCGGTCGTCCTCAGACGAGCTTCCATCGGAGTCTCCAATCGTTCCGGTTCTCCATACACCCGGCCAGCTCCGAAGAGCTTTCGGCTCCCGCATCCTTCTTCAGGATGTCCACATACGTTAACGCGGAACGTCCTTGCGATCGATGCCCGCGCGTTGGTTCCCACAGGACCAGCCTGCTGGCCGGGAGCTCCCGATGTCTGTGGCAGTGGCCGGCCAGCTTCATCCTCCTAGCTGCTACCTTCTTGCTGAGCCTCGGCAGTTGCCTGTACAGGTCCTTGTTGGTAATGTGGATGTTCTGGTCCACATTCAGAACAGCTCGTAGCATTCTGGTGTAGCACCCATCCAGGGACTTCTGCAGGGTGGGTTTCAGGGTCCAGCTTTCGCAGCCATACAGGAGGACAGACTCCACATTGGCGTGGAATAGGCTCAGCTTTATGTGTCGGGGGAGATTCGAGTACCACACTCTTGACATACCGTTCAGGGCCCTCCACGCTAGTGCCTTCCTGACTTTAAGGTCCTGTTCTGTGGAGTTCATCCAGGAACCCAAGTATTTGAAGTCATTGACCTCTTGCAGAGCGTTGCCATCTGATGTTGTAAACGGCGGATGGTCCGTGCGGATGTTATAGGTGATTACCTCAGTCTTCTTTGCATTCAGTCTGAGGCCAACCTTAGCACATTCCACCTCCACTCTGTTGGTTAAGATTTGGTTAAGATCTGAATATCAATTGAATATATGCTAGGCTTGATTGACTCAGACTGTTTATTTGTTTTGATACAAGGTGAATAACAATGGGGCAGAAGCCGTAATATGTATCTGATGATTGTTATTTAAGTAAATAATGATGGGGGTAGGACTTGATACATTTTTCAAACTTCTTCCTACTCCTTTTTCGAACATGAACTATAATTTAAGGATGTTTTCAATATAATTTTGTTGCAGTTTTTATTTGTATTTTATCTTCCTTTTATTTCCTTTGTCTTGTTATACTAGTTTTAAATGTTCGAAATAAAGAAATAAATGAAATGAAAAATGAACTCTGGAGTGGATACTTTTTAGTACCATTTTGACACCACTTTAACACCACTCTAACCAATTCCTTGTAGTGGGAAAGGTGTTACAAGTGGGTGGTGTGAGGTGGGGTGGTGTTTATTCCACGCCACTGTGGTGTCTGTCCTCCTGTATGGCTGCGAAAGCTGGACCCTGACACCCACCCTGCGGAAGTCCCTGGATGGGTGCTACACCAGAATGCTACGAGCTGTTCTGAATGTGGACCAGAACATCCACATTACCAAGGACCTGTACAGGCAACTGCCGAAGCTCAGCAAGAAGGTATAGCAGCTAGGAGGATGATGCTGGCCAGCCACTGCCACAGACATCAGGAGCTCCCGGCCAGCAGGCTGGTCCTGTGGGAACCAACGCGCGGGCATCGATCGCGAAGACGTTCCGCGTTAACGTATGTGGACGTCCTGAAGAAGGATGCGGGAGCTGAAAGCTCTTCGGAGCTGGCCGGGTGTATGGAGAACCGGAACGATTGGAGACTCCGATGGAAGCTCGTCTGAGGACGACCGAGAGAGAGAGAGAGATGGCAATGGAATAAAGGCACCATGTTCCCAAAGGGAACCAGAATGAGCCAATCATCTTAATACTCATAAATGATTGAATATGAAGCACACGTACAATAGGTACAGTTAGCCTATATCATGACATATTGTAGATTACAATGTAACTTCAGTCATTCTTCAGTCATGTTAATGATATCCTGTGTCTACTTTGTCTTCAGCTCCGCCTCCAGCAGTGACTCCGGTTGAAGCTTCTCCTGTTGAAGCTTCACGTCCAAGAAGAAACGCATTCTTAAAATGTGAGTAGTCCTACATGTTTCTTTAGCGTGTGTGTATGCGTTGGTGCTTGTGTGCGCTTGCGTGTATGTGCAAACATGGCGGCTGTCCATGTTTGAAATTTGCATTGAAACCGAGTGGCATCTGGGGTGGCAACTGGGGTGGCATTTCACTAACTTAATGGCAAGACAGCCGTCGTGTGAATATGGTCATAATAGTTTTTAATCGGGTTGCTAAACCTGATTCTATAAACAGACTTTCCAGGTCCCAGAAAATGGGAGTGACATAGTAGTTAACCCCACCCCTAACCACTCCCCAAAACACTCCCCCACTAGCTGTCAACTTAACCCTGCTGAGTCTAAGGCTATTTGGGCCGTTTTTGCATGTTTTAGCATTTCCCTTTAAAAAACACATTTAATAAGTGTTCACCCACCAATGTGTGGTAGGGCCTACCATTTTTTTCAGGAGAAGCTCAGCTATAATGCCAAACCATAATTGTTTCAATTTTACATACTATAAAGGCATTTTGAACCACAAAACACATCAAAATAACAAAAATCGGAAATGGAAAATAAGGTTTATGGCTTTGTAAAAATCACACAGATGCTCAGCTATGCATTTTGTATGTTGAAATTGTCAAAATAGGTTGTCCATATGAACATGAAATGGTGAAATTCAAGTCAAATAAAGCAATATATATATATGTATTTTGAGCTGATATTAGGTCTAATCTATGTTAGGCGTTTTTTTACTGATTTTCATTCTGTCTTTATATCCCACAATAGAAAATGTTTTCCATAGCAATACTTGGTATCCTTTTCTTCAGCACAACCCAATCTATATGACCCAACAAAATAGGCGTTTTTAAAATAAATAAATAAATAATTCTAACAGTAATAAATATAATATAATATAATATAATATAATATAATATAATATAATATAATATACCGGTAATATAATATTGTATAACAATCTTATGAATAGTTCAACATCTCTGTCTTTATTCAACTACACTGTCTTTTCTATCATCTTGGTTGTGTGCATGCAACTTATCTGTCTAAATAGACCTCCCCCCAACTCCAGGGGGCTGTAGTGTATTCACACTACATGTGCTTTGAGTGTCACCACATGGTGCCATCAACCCCATGGTAAGGCTTGTAAACCATAGAAGAAGAAGTAGCCATTCGACGATGTGTGTTGTTCATTCCCATGGCAACCAAAGGTTCCAGTGCAAAAACAAGGAATAGTGGATGACATCATCGCCTCAATTCATTTCAATGGCTCTAGTTCCTGGTTGGCTGTTTATCTTATCCTTTGTTATGTAAACCTGCATGAATGTGTGTGCGCGTCTGCCGTCTGGAATGGAATGCGCTCAGGAGGGGAGGAGGAGAGGGGACGCACAGACGTGCCATGCGCGTCTGTTTGTTTACTTTGAGCCACTATAAGGCACTATTTAGCATGAAATCTGACCAAGTGCTACAAAATGGAGTAGGCCTACAAAATGGATACTTTATTTTGGAGAGAAGCAGAGAGACTATGGATGTGGCTTATTACAGCCTGGAAATCCGAAAAAAAACATAGTTACAGTAAGTAATTGATTCTATGATTCAATGATCACGACGCACATGTAATTAATTAGGTCAAGTTCTAATGACTGTATTTATGTGAAAAAGTGGTCAATTGTCCTCAAATCAACGTTAGATGATTTCTCTAAAGTCTCCTTGATAAAACAAAACCGACGTGCGACAACTCCGTGACGTCATTGTCACGGTACAGATAAAAAAAAAGGGGCGGTCCAAATTACGTCCCAGGACGTAAATTGACCTGCCAGGGTTAAGTATTTTGCCCTAAAATCACGCAAAGCGGTACACAGTATCTCTAGAGTCATGTCATAAACATGGATCTGTCCCATTTCCCATATTCCCTCCTGATTGGCTAACATTGCCTTCTAAAGTTTGTGTATGTGACCTGACGGTCGCTTATCTCCTGATTTAGGGAGTCTTACCGGTGCTTTACTTGTAGAATTTCCAATTTCTTTGCTCAACTAAACTGTGAGCTCATAGATCTGCTATTTTCAAATTGTTATTTTATACATTTTAAAACATGACATGAAATGATGCCTACTTCATGAGTACTTTTACTATTTGTACTTTAAGTACATTTTGATGGAAATACTTTTACTCAAGTCAATTTTGAATACCAGACTTTTACTAGTAACATATATTTTGTGCATTATAGTATTGATACTTTTACTTGAGTAAAGATCTGAGTAGGCCTACTGTTCCCACCACCGCTCACATTTCTTTGCCCAAAAACGCTGCTATCCTCACTCTCTCTCTCTCCATGTTATTTTCTCAAGCTCACAACGTGTTACAACATGACAAGTTGTGAGCTGGTAGATCTGCTATTTTTGGTGAAGAGAGTTGGCTGTATCTGGTGTAGCCTATGATGCCTCCCTCATGTCAGGGCAGTTTTCTATCCAATGTTTACAACCTGATGAGAAGACATATGGAACTAGAAGCAGTGCTCTTCCCAGCACAGGTCTCCACCAGGCCAGGTAGGTTATTGTGGCCTCCTGGTGGCGCTATAACAGGCCAATGGGAAAAGGGTGGCATTTGTACCTAGTGGGAATGTGCATGGATATCGCACTCTGTGTTCATAATTTGAGGCATTTTGTTCAAAAGTGACCACTCTTGCAAACTTTGGAAGCCAAATTTAGCCAATCAGGATGGAATATGAAAAATCAGAAAGTCCCTTTTCATTGAATGACTATAGAGATACTGTGTACCGATTTGTGTGATTTTTGGACAAATTCTGTAGGAGTAGTGTCCAAAAATGTGTTTTGCACAAATCCGCCTCCTGGTGGCGCTATAACGGGGACTGCCCATAAATCCTACATCCCATTAGTCCTACATCTCATTAGTCCTCCTAATTTGGTTAGGGTTAGGTTTTAGGTTTAGGTTTAGGCATAGTATTTTTCACCAGGTTAACATCACCAGATTTGGACTAATGGGATGTAGGAACAAATGAGATGTATGCAAAAGAAATGGGGGCAGAAGTTCTGCTCTGACACCCGGCAGATTAGCTGTCCACAAACAGACGGAAGGACACGCACGCACGCACACGGACGGACAGGGGCGAAAACATACTCTTGGCCTTGTCTTTCGGCCTGGTGGAGAGAAATAACCTTATGGACCATGCAGGGTCATAGGGAGAGAGGGAGAGAGATCTTCTCTCCAAGTAATATAAACGTTATGAACAGTAATATAAACATAACGTTACGCAGATGCAGTATAAACAGTAATTTAACAGTAATAATAACAGTATAAACAGTAATATAACAGTAATATAACAGTAATATAACAGTAATATAACAGTAATAATAACAGTATAAACAGTAATATAAACAGAACGTTAAGCAGATTTAATATAAACAGTAATATAAGAGTAATAACAGTAATATAACAGTAATATAACAGTATAAACAGTAAAACAGTAATATAACAGTAATAACATATATAACAGTAATATAACAGTATAACAGTAATATAACAGTAATATAACAGTAATATAACAGTATAACAGTAGTATAACAGTAATGCCATATATAACAGTAATAATAACACTAATAACAACAGTATAACAGTAAAATGAACAGAACATTACTCAGATGAATAACATATGTAAGGGTCGTTGCAAGCTGCTGCGTTTTTTCAGACGAATATTGGAGTGAATTTGAGAGCACGAAAATAAAAAAAATCAACCTCACTTTATGTCAGTCATATTTGCACACTGCCGCCCATTTCCTATTTATTTTTGAACCACAGTTGATTTTATTCGACTTTCGCAACTCTGTAGATTAGGTTGTGTGTGTGTGTGTGTGTGTGTGTGTGTGTGTGTGTGTGTGTGTGTGTGTGTGTGTGTGTGTGTGTGTGTGTGTGTGTGTGTGTGTACTGTACTTGTAGTCAACACAGCAGTGAAATGGAGGTTATTTTCTCTCTACAATCAACCTCTTCACCGAAACTAACGGATCTACAAGCTCACAACGGCCCACAGCGCGAGGCGTTGTTAGCTTGTAGATCGGCTATTTTCATGCCCCCTACGGGTCCCTGTAGTAACTCTAACCCTGTAGTAACTCTGAGGACCCCTAGGGGTCCTGTAGTAACTCTAACCCTGTACTAACTCTGAGGACCCCCTTGGGGTCCCTGTAGTAACTCTGTAGTAACTAGGGGTCCCGGACCCTCTGTTGAAGACCCCTGACATAAAGTGTAAAAACTGTTAATCTCTTAATCTCTAAAGTTCTACTGTATTTACTTTGTATGATGAATAGTGAAAATATCAGATGATACCACACAGTGTGAGCTGGTAGATCTGCTAGATTTTACACGTTAAATATAATTTTGTAATAGTGTACTATATGTCTGACTTTATTTCTTCATTCAAAAGTGTGGCTACTCCTCCCACAGTTTTTGCGCCACACACTCGCACCATGTGTCAAATCGACCGGCTTCATCGGGAATCGTGTTCTTGCATTTTCTGTAGAGAAAGGTTTTATAGTTTAATTGATATTAATTTATTCGTGAATTAATTACACCCCTTGACTTGTAATGGGAATCAAAAAGTCTCCCGTTCAAGTATTTTTCTCTCGGAAACCATAAGAGCTACACTTTGAAGAGGTTGGAGAGGTTCATAATAATTACAAGAATCAATTAAAAAATATAATTACATCAGTTGACCTCATAGTGGCGCTATAACAGCCAACTCTATGGGGCTGTTAAGTCTGACATCATTTTGTAGGCAGAGGAAAATTTCTGCCCCCAGTTTCTGTGAATCTTTTTACTATTTTTACTATTTACACATTTTTCTTCTCTTTGTTGTTGAAAGGAAAGTGTTAGAATTATACTTTAGTCGTTATTTTTGTCTCGGATCTGTTGAAATAGCGAGGAACAGATATTGACAATAAATCTGCTTGGAGGTCTGACTACAAAATGATGTCACGGCTTAAAAGCCCCATATTTCTGCCTATAACTCTTGAACCTTAGGTCAGAAAATTAAAATGTATTTTTTCCTGGATTTCCACATATAGGCCACACCCATTTGCGTCAGGATAGATTTTCCGTATTTTAGAATTAGTAATAGGCTTCCAATGTTAGTGGGAGGGGCTTATTTGACACGAAAATCACTAACCGAAAATCACTAACGAAACATCCAGTCAACACCAAATTTTAATCACATGTTGAGGGCCATCAGGGGTGTCGTACCAAATTGTGGGCTCTGAGTTCACTGCGGGCCCCCCATGAATGTTCTTCATAGGGGGAGGGGGTTTAACCCATTTAGACTGGGAAGACATTATTACGCATTATGTTGTGCTTTAACTATTGAAATATAGTAGATACAAGCTCACAGCGCTGCACCGAGATCTGTGCAAGTCTTTGAATTTTTTTTCAAATCCTTCTTTTTGGAAAAACCTATGTTTCTATGTCAGTGGTGCTCAAACTTTTCCATGTGAAGGACCCCCAAAATGATATGCATTTAGCCACGGACCCCCAACTCAAAATATTTAGTTCCAGGGACCACCCAGAAGCAAAATCTTAGTTACAAATGTTCGCTTAATAATACATATATTCAAAGATTTGCACACATTTAAATCAAAAATAGCAGATCTACAAGCTCACTTGTAGATTGTATATCTGCTATTTTACAATAGCTAAAGAATAAAATAATTAAGGCCCCTCCACCTTGGGCCCTGGTAACTCAGTCCCTCACTACAGTCATCAGGTAGAAAGTGTTTCATTAGTTGTAATATTTTATCATGTGTTTTTCTCTCAGATGCCTCTCCTCTGTCATTGGACCCAAACACAGCGTGCAGCTGGCTCATCCTGTCAGAGGACAACACGAAGGTGACCTGGACACGACAAGACCAAGGTTATCCTGAACATGCAGAGAGATTTACCTTTTACTGTAGTGTGTTGAGTAGAGAGAGTCTGTCTGGACGCTCTTACTTTGAAGTAGAATGGAGTGGAGAGGGTGTTAATATAGCAGTCAGTTATAAAGACATCAACAGGAAGGAGAAGCCTCTATCAGCCTTTGGACTCAATGATAAGTCCTGGATGTTAGCTTGCTGGGGTCCTGATGGTGGTGGTGCTAAACGCTACGAGTTCGGTCACAACAGCATTGGTACAGCAGTGTCAGGACCTGCTCCCTCCACAGGGAGGAACAGGTGGGGGGTGTTTGTAGACCCGCTAGAAGGAATTCTGAGCTTTTACAGTGTTGATGTTGATAGAAACAAAATGAGTCTCCTTCACACAGAGAGAACCACCTTCACGCGACCTCTCTATGCAGGGATAAGGGCTTTTGAAGCTACAGCAGAGGTGTGTAAGATCTGGTAAACATGTTTAAACTCTTAAACCCTCTATACTACAGCTGACCGGGGTTCCCCAGGGCTCTGTACTTGGTCCGCCCCCCCCCCCCTCCTCCCCCTAGTGGGTAGTTTTAGTCATAGTCTTTTGAATACAATTCCATTGAATTTTTGTCATATTTTTTGAAATGTTTTTAAGATTTGAATTGACTAAATCTACAGTTAATTTTGTTGACTAAAATGTATTTTGGTGGTGCCTTGATGGCATCGTAAAGGATCATTTTACACTTAGTTGCGTGCTGAAAATAGCAGATCTACAAGTTCACAACGCGTCGCACTGCGACACATTCTGAGCTTGTAGATCTGCTATTTTCATAGCGCAACACCAGAGCACAACCAAACATAAAATGTCTTGTCTTTTAGTTCTACAGGATCTCTTCTCCACTAGTCTCTCCCTGACATTTTAGTCTAGTTTTTATTTGTTGACTACGGTAAATTGTCATTATATTTAGTCATAGTTTTAGTCATCTTAGTTTTCATTTAGTTTTCATCAGTGAAAAAAGGAGTGTCGACAAACATTCTTCGTCATAGTTTTAGTCGACAAAATCAACACTAGCTCACGGAAGCCTCTTCGGGTTCCTCGGGCATGGCAGGGAAGGGGTACAAAGGGGTATTTTTTTGGCAGAGGTTGAGTTAATGTGTGAAAATACACATGAACATGAATCCAACAGATTGATAGAAGATATTAATGTGTGAAAATACACATGAACATGAATCCAACACATTGATAGAAGATATTAATGTGTGAAAATACACATGAACATGAATCCATGCATGGCCATGCATGGTCTGCTTGTGCACAAGACACAAGTTGGCACCTCAACAGAGTGCAGTTTAGTTTAGTCTAGTCTAGTTTACTTTGGTTTAAATAAGTTTAGTTAGTTTAGTTTAGTTTGATGAAATGTGTGATCTCAGTCTTTGCTACTGATCACCTGATGTGAATTACTGATCAAATCAAATGTGTTTCATTTTGATTATTGTTTTCTCATAAATAATGTGTTTCATTTTGATTATTCTTTTCTCATAAATAATTCCTTTATGTTTCTGAACTTCTGTGCTGTTTGCATTTAGATGTTTATCTTTCTTTCTTTTTTCTATTTTTCATTTCATGTTTTCAGTTCAGCTCTTATTAGTTTTTAAAGTGAGTTTTTGTTAGCCTGGTAAACTGACTCCTCCTGCCTTCTGATTCCAACGGAGATTCTGTTTTACGAGGCTAGGGTTTTGCTAGGTCAGTTTAGTCTAGTTTTCATTTTGTGAAAATGCTTTATTCTGATTTAAGGGCTTTGCACACAGGACCGTTGCGTTTCTTTCCATGATTAAAACACATTGGATTTGGTGTGTAAGGCTGTGTGGAATCCACACTGCGGATCCGAAGAGGAGTCATAAAAGGAGTCAATGAGTTTTTACCGCATGCGACAAGACCCACAAATCGAACTGGGTTCGATCAGGAAAAAAACGCACAGCCGCAGCCACCTGCCACATGGCAAATTCGGAGCCGGTGTGCATGAGGTCATAGAGAATCATTGTTTTCTTTAAAAAAAGTTTTTCCGTGCAAGAAAAACGCGTCTGTGTGCAAAGGGCTTAAGTTTGTATGATTTTAGTTTTTATTGTAATGTATTCGGGGACGAGATTCAAAAACCAAAAAAATAAATAAAATGGATTGAATAAAATATCAGCCCAGGCTCGTTGGACATGTTTCTTTCTGTGTTGACAAAATGTTGTGTTGATAAACATTGTATCTAGTAATAATAATACACTTACACATGTAACGCCTTAATGTCATTAGCTGACCTGCTGTGACATCACATTGTTGACTGTCACCCTCCATATGACCAAGACAGCCATATATGGGCAGTCATAAATGGAGATTCCTGATGTCATCAATAGTAAGTAGAGATGATCCCATCAGCTTTTCTGGAGTCTGATCACCCAATACCGATCAATCACCGATCCAAGTGGGGCAATATTATTGTTTTAGTATTAGTATGTGAACGGTCACAGCTTGACCGTATCTCTGTCTGTCTGTCTGTCTATAACGCCTGGCACTGTGGTTCTATGGGTTTGTCGCTCTGACATCACTGTGATGTCAGGGGAACCACTCTAACAGAATCCCTTTTTTAACCGTGATGTCATCAATATTAATCCCATATCTAACAGGACTTCATATGGGAATGTCCATATATGGAGGCCACATCGGCCACATACCACACTAACAGAATCCATATATGGCCAAGACAGATGGCCAAGACAGCCCATATCTGTGTGGCTGGTTCTACAGACAGGGATCTCCATGTATGGGCATAAAAGGGATTTTATGTATGACATCTGATGTCATAGACATCATAGGATTTTCACATAATGAATAACATAAGCATGTTTGGGCTTCTTACAGCATATCTCCATATACAGTACATGGATCTCCATATATGGGTAGCAGGGGTCTCCATATATGGGTAACTGGTCTGATATAAATCACTGGCCAGATGGCCAAGATATGGCGGGACCTCGCGAGGTCGCTTGTTGCCCTGAGGCGTCTTCCTAGTTATTATTATTTATTAAGGCTGTCAATCGATTAAAATATTGAATCTGATTAATCGCATGAACAATTTTAGTCCAGATAAATTCCTGTGTGCGCACCCATAGGCTGGAGGGATGGAAGATCCCACATCCCAGGGCTGGAGGGGACCGTGACAACATTGTAGCCAATGAACTGCTGAAGGACAGTAACCATGACAACACTGTAGCCAATCAACTTCCGAAATTCGGGTCGCTGGTGTCAGCTGTGCTGCTTTGAGCAAGGGAAAAGAAAGCAGGACTCCAGTCCCACATACAGTCTACAACAGGGGTCTTCAACAGGGGGTCCGGGACCCCTAGGGGGTCCTCAGTGTTACTACTGGGTGTCCTACAAATCTTTGTGTGATAAGAACTTTATTTTTTCTACACTAACCACTTGAAACCTAGTATCCCTATTCTGTGTGGAACATTAGCCAAGAATAGCCGATCTACAAGCTCACAACGCCTCACGCTTGGCAAAGAGGTTTGGTGAAAATAAAAGCAGACTAATATTGACGATTCAAGTGGTTCTATGTCTAAAAATACACATTAAACCAACAACCTACACTGATGATGTTGCTGTCAAACAAGTCTAAGCTGTCTCAGAAATCTACGAAAATATTTAATCTGCAACACAATTTTATAAAATAGTGGGGGTCCCTGCATTATCTCTCTCTCAGCTAAGGGGTCCCTGCATTATCTCTATCTCAGCTAAGGGGTCCTTGGACTGAAAACGTTGAAGACCCCTGATTTATACAAACAGTTCATGTATTGAAGTGATAATTATAAAGAGATAATTATAAAGAGATCACTTTTAAATAATTAGTGATTATTACTCTTTTATAGCGTCAGTCATCAAAGCAATTTACTTTTATCTTTTTAATGGATCCTATAGTAAATCCTAAAGCAAATTAAAACAAAAAGCAAATGATCCTACTGTCACTGTTTAAACATACTGTAGCTTTGGTTGTAGATGTATCCTTTTCTCGTCTATTAGACGTCTAATATACGCCTAAAGCATGTCTAAAATACGTCTAATATACGTCAAGATTTGAACCTTTTTTAGACACCTAAGCAAAGACTAGATGTTGATTAGACCTACATTTTAGAGGTCTAATAGAGATATTTGCACTTAAAGTGGGACAAAACAAACACTACTATTTAATGGTCACACACCGCCGTCTACTGAGCCTTTGTGTCGGTGCAGGCCAGATTTGAGGGCATGTGCAATAGAACATGCCCTCAAATTCACGCCCACAATTGAAACAGCGGCCCCACTTCGGGTAAGGGAGAACGGTGAACTGCAAGCCAGCCCATAGAAAGTCATTGCAATTCAACTGTGGTTAGCCTAATATTAAAATAATCCTACACGAACTGAAGACTATATTGATTTAAATAAAAATATGTTTTCAAATGTATGGCCTGACCCTGACAACATATCTTCTTGTTTGCTAAATACATGATGTGTGTCACATTTAATTTGCCACTTGAATGGATTACCCATACTGCCCTACAAAGGCAGAGTGCAGTAACTACGTTTTCGAATTTCACCAAAAAATGGGTTTAAAAGTGTTACAGCTTATCAGCCGAATGAGATAAGGATATAAAAGTGATATTACACTGATTGTACATCTGTTCTTGAGGTAATTGTTCATCCCCCAATATCATGAAGGCTAATTTGACCGTTGGGTGACACAAATAAGTCGGTGTGTCCCAAAACGTAGTTACTGCACTCTGCCTTTGTAGGGCAGCATAATGTTAACAGAGAAGAAGGGAGCCGGCAAACACAGAACCTGTCGCTTTTCAGTGACATCACTGTCTTTACTGCTGTGCGTTTTATGAGCGCCGACTTTGAAGACTTTTTCAACTACAGAGTGGATTCTCCAGGTTAGTATTAATCCAAAAATAACCTGCAAGACTTCGTTTGGAAGAAGCGAGATGCGATCATTTTCCAAAAATAAACAGCCTAATTATACATGAGAGACAAGCGTATCTGGGTATTGAAAACCTCAAGGGATGCGTCCATGACGTGTGTACCATGCGACCACCTAAACTTAAGATTTCCAATGCTAGCACTTTTGACTCACAGATGAAGTATATTAAAGTATATTGTAGGTAGTGTAGGCATCAAGATGAAAGACATGCCACTTTAAGAAGTGCAAATGCAGGCTTTTCTCAGTACAAGTTTTAAGATTGTCTTCATGCCATTACTGACTTTATCCACCCTCCATGTGTCCGGCAAGGATTTCATCCACTCCTAGAAGTTCTCACGTTTCCGCGAGGCGGGTCTTAACTCAAGCCTGGTGGGTTTAGGAAGCGAGTTTCTAAATTCTAGGAGAGCTAAGGCAAAACCACGCCCCAGACTCATTTTTGAAGCTTGTGATTGGCTGAACCGGAGATAGGGAGCGCTCCATTGTAGTCACTTGGACCGCGGCAGAGGTGCACCAAAACCTGAACCTATCCTTAACCGTTCCTAACCCTAACCCCAACTGACTCTAGCCAGAGGCGGACATATAGGGTACGCCTGGGAGCTCAAGCGTACAGCTATGAGACCCCATTGATTTCTCGCCGAAAATTCCTAGCACTCCGCCGTTTTCACAAGTTCGCTTTGACTTTGTCCCAAACTGGCCAAACAGCATTCCTGGCACTCGGCCGATTTTCACAAGTTTGCTTTGTCCCAAACAGCATTGTTTTTAGCTCTCTGCCGATTTCACACGTTGGCTTTGTCCCTTTCAATTTGAGTAGGGCTAAAACACAGCGTCAAAGCCCGCCCCCACATCCTGGCTGTATGTCTGTGTGATGTATGTAGCTCTGTTATAGGCTACTGTAGCCTACCCCCACCTCCAACTGCATTATGTCCCTTGTTCTCTCTCTCTTATAAACAGTTTTTATTTTATTTTTTGACACTTGCTTTGGCAATGTAAACGCATAGGTTCCGTACGGAACCCATGTTTATTTAATACCGGAGGACAAGGTCCCCCATTGGGATACAGCGCCATCTGGCGATGCAACAGAGTAAAACTCATAAGCTCCCGTACGTCGAATTTTAATTTGTCGGGAGGGCTGTCAATCACAAAACGAAGGCGCCGCCCCTGAGTGCATAAAGGCAACCCTGCCTGTCATGACTTCCTCTAATCTGCTCCTCTGCCCGCAACTTGCGAACCGAGGGGCATTAATCTGGGGGACCTTGTCCTCCGGTATTAAATAAACATGGGTTCCGTACGGAACCTATGCGTTTATTTTCATACCTCCAGACAAGGTCCCCCATTGGGACACATATACTCCCCGAGAAGCCATGAACCGACAACACTGTCGCACACACAATCCAAAAACCCAGAAGGGAGGCACTGTCAACCGACGGGACCCCTCCTGAGACCGGACCGACCCAGACCCACAGGGCCTGGGCGTGTTCAGACAGTAAAGAAAGACCCTGACAGACCGAGGTCCGCCTTATGCGCTAAGAGCAGACACGGGTCCGCCTCATAATACTGCAGTAATTATAAGGGAAAAAACTCAGGGTCCCCTCAAATATCCACAGGACAGCGGCACGCTGACCAAGGAAGGGGAGAGCCGCCTCACTACACCGTAGAAGAGGCGGCAGCACCTAGAACCGAATGCGCCAGAGCAGAAGGCACCACATCTAGGTGGTAATAGGTCGCAAAGGTAGACGGCGAAGACCAATTCGCCGCCGAACAAATCTCATTAACAGAGACACCTTTGGACAAGGCCCAAGAAGTCGACACATCCCTAGTGCTATGGGCCTTAAGTGCCTCCGGCACTTCGGAACCCGCACCGGTGTATGCCAACCTAATGGCTCCCAAAATCCACCTGGACAAGGTGGGCTTGGACACCGCTTTTCGCTGACGGGCATTCATGACCACGAAAAGCTGAGAGGTAGACCTGTAGTTCACAGTCTTGTCACAGTAGGCCTTCAAGGCCCTCACAGGACAAAGACAATGGAGATGCCTATCCTCCTCCGAGGCAAACGGAGGAGGGTGAAAAGCCGTCAACACAACAGGTTCCTTCGGGACCACCTGGTTCTTAGGAATAAAACGCAGATGCGGTTTAAGAAGAACCTTGGAGTCATTATTGAGAAACCTCATACAATCAGGACTCACTGAGAGCGCATGAAGGTCGCTCACCCGCTTGGCTGTAGACAAAGCCAGCAGAAGAGCCGTTTTGAAACTCAAATGTTTCAAGGAGGTCCTCTCAAGGGGCTCGAAGGGTGCTCGGCAGAGACCCTCAAGAACCACCTGTAGATCCCAAGCAGGGAACAAAGCTCTAGTCACAGGTCTCAAACGGTCGACACCGTGCATGAACTTGACCACCTCAGGGATTTTAGACAGGCCCTTGCCTGACACCCCCAGGTGACAGGCGTCAATAGCCGCCAAATAA
Organism: Nannobrachium achirus; assembly: GCF_963921795.1. NCBI lineage: Eukaryota > Metazoa > Chordata > Actinopteri > Myctophiformes > Myctophidae > Nannobrachium > Nannobrachium achirus. The sequence goes on from NC_137814.1 coordinate 60,303,565, forward strand.
CCCCTGAGCGTAGAGAACGCAAGACCCAGGTCCAAGCGGTCCTGCAAGAAATCCAAAACCTTCTGGGCTGGGGCCAGGTGAGCCCGGCTCCTGGAGCTCACACCAGTCCAAAAAGGCATTCCACCTTCCATCATACACCGCCCTAGTGGAGGGGGCTTTAGCACTCTAAATAGTGGCTACAACCGCTGGTGAGAAGCCTGCAGCTAGCAGGTTCTCCCTCTCACGGGCCAGACCCACAGGTCTAGGACCTGGGGGTCGGGATGGAAGATCTCGTCCCCCGCCTGACGCAGCAGGTCAGTGCGAGGGGAGCCGCCAGGGGGACTGGTAGAGCAGTGGGGTGATCACAAACCTCCACACGCCTCTGGATGGTGCCACCAGAAGGACCTCCAGGTTGAACCTCCTGATCCTCTCCAGAGTGGGAAGGATCAGTTCCAAAGGTGGGAACGCATAGAGAAGGCCCGCCGGCCACTCGTGTGCGAATGCATCCACCCCCAGAGGAGAAGGTCCCCTTACTGCGAAGTAAAGGGGGCACTTCGTGTTCTCCTGGGAAGCAAAGAGGTCGACCAGAGGTTGACCGAACCTGGAGAAGATCTGCCTCACCACCGCCGGGTGGAGAGCCCAGTCCTCGTAACGAGGCTCCCCCCTGGACAACAGATCGGCGCCGCCGTTCTGAAGGCCTGGGACATGGGAGGCTCTGATGGACCTCAGGCGCGGCACGCACCAGAGAGTCATCTCGCGCGCCAGCTGATCCAGCGTGCGCGAAGACAGGCCCCCTTGTTTGTTGAGATAATACAAGGCGGCCATGTTGTCCGTCCTGACTAGGACATGACAACCCAGAAGGAATGGTTCGAAATACTTGAGCGCCAAGTAGATCGCCATTAACTCCAGGTAGTTGATGTGGTACTCCAGCAACGCCGGGGTCCACAGACCCCTGGCTGAGCGCCCCTCGTGGGTGGCGCCCCACCCCGAGCGGCTGGCGTCGGTGGTAATCACCTTGCGTGACACCACCTTGCCCATGGAGACCCCACTCGTCAGCAACGCCTCGTCCCTCCAGGGGACTAGCGTGTCCACACAGGCCTGGCTGACCACCACTTTCTTGTACCCTTGCAGGGAAGAAATCCTGAGAGCCAGTGTCCACCGCTGGAAAGGTCTCATATGGAGCCTGCCCAGGCGAAGAAGTTGCACTGCTGATGCCATCAGCCCTGTCAACTTCATGCACTCCTTGTACCTGACCACCCGGTCTAGCTGAAAGGAGTGAAGACACGCCAGGAACCTGTCCACCCTCTCCGGCGAGAGACGGGCGGACATCGTGGTCGAGTCCAGAGATATCCCTATGAAGGAGATCTGCTGGGAGGGTATCAACATACTTTTCCCAAAGTTGATGTTGAAACCCAAGGCCTTCAGGTGGGCCAACACCGTGTTGGTATGAAGAGCCGCCTCCAAGCTGGACGCGGCGGAAATCATCCAATCGTCGATGTAGTTTGCGAGTCTGATTCCTTGATGCCTCAGTGGAGCAATGGCCGCCTTCACAAAAACCCGAGGGCTCAGGGAAAGGCAGAAGGGGAGGACCGTGTACTCGTACAGGCGCCCCTCGAAGGCGAACCGCAGGAACTTCCTGTGGGGGGGATAAATAAGGACGTGCTGATAAGCATCCTTTAAATCCACTGAACAGTGGAAATCCCCCTGTCTCACTGATCGCATCAGAGCCTCTGATGTCAGCATCCTGAATTTGAACTTCTTCAAGTGCTTGTTCAGAGCACGCAAGTCCATAATAGGACGCAGACCCCTCCTTTCTTCTGAACAAGAAAATAGCGGCTCCAGAAGCCTAGCCGGCTCTGGTCTCGCGATAGCTCCACTATGGCACCCTTGTGTAATAGTGAGCTTATTTCCTCTCTCAAGGCATCTGCTTTCAAGCCGCGGGCTCGAGTGTAAATAACCTTGCTGGAAAGGGAGGGTATTTCCGCGAACTGTAGTCTGTAGCCCTGTGTCACTGTCCGAAACACCCACTGATTCGGATTGCAACGCGTCCATTGCTCCGCACACCGCGCTAGCGTGTTGTGGAGCGAGGGAGAAGCCTTGGGGTTGTACCGCCGATCTAGCGGGACTACTAGACCGAGAGAGGGAGGAGGAGCGGGACCGGTCGGGACGAGCGGTTCCGTATCCAGAACGCTCATTTCCGTATCCGGTGGCCGCCGCGCTGGTAAGCGTGGCGCCATGGTCGGGGTGAGCGTTTCCGTATCCGGCAAGCTCGTTTCCGTATCCGGTGGCGGCCGGAAACGTGGCGCCGTAGCCCCGCTCGTTAAGGATGCAGGGGGCACATAACGTAGAGCCCGGGGGACAGGGTTTATTGCATAAGAAACAACCTCCCCGGCATGGGGAATCATGTCTACGTTTACTACCTGTTCTGAGGCCTTTATATGCTTCCCGCGGGGAAGACAAGGCCGGCCCTGGCTGATGAAATGTGCTTGTTTCTTCCCTGACGTTAAACTCAAACTCCTGTCCTGAACTAGACTCGGCATGACAGTGCCGCTCAGTGGAGACAGAGGAGAACTGCACAGATGAGAAACTATACCACTGTGAATGGAATTTAACGTGGGTGGGAACATTTTGCATGGAGGAGAAACCATTCGCTTGTGACCTGTCTGCATGACTGGATAAAGCGGTACTTTCTGAGTGGAAAGAAATTCCTGCCTGGACTTCTCTACACTGACTGGTTTCATGCAAAATGGAGTCGTCTGTACTAATGCAGGAGGGGTCGAAAGAAACACACATTGTTTTATCAACACACTCTTTAATACAGGCACTGGCGGAGAACACAGAGGAGGCGGAATACAATTTTTCTCGGCACGAGATAAAGAGTTCACTCGTCTGCGTTTGAGAGGGGGGGTTCCCTGATCGCTCAGGGAGACCCCGCCAATGTCCAGTGTCACTTCCGTCGCGGTCTCCCACGGGCTTTGTGGGAACCGGACGGCTTGCCGCCCCTGGGGGGGGGTGGGAAGCGGTGCGGGGGGGCACCCTGACTTCACTGCGGGGAGGCCCGGCAGAGGAGGAAGGGGTTCTGGGAGGGCGAGATTTCCCCCGGTTGGAGGAAGAGCGCCCCCTGTCGGCCTGACGGGGGGCGCGCTGGCGTCCTTCCCTACCTTTCTCTTCCTTGGGCTCCGTGGTAGCCTCCAGGATCTCCTTGGTGGTCTTTTTGGCCTCCACCGTGCGGCGGAGGAGGTCCAATCCACCGCCCATCAGAGAAGTGGGGTGACCGGGCAAGTCCTGCATGGTCTTCTCGGTCTCCCCCTTAGCAGCGCCAACGAGCTCGACCTTGTCGAGCCATCGCGCGCGTTCCGCTTGGTTGACATTAATGTCAACCAGCATCCGAAGCGATCTGTTGATTTCGGCTGCTGCCTCCTCAGGGACCCCTTCCAGCTCGTTGAAGAGGCGCCTGGTGGAGGAGAGAAGCAGCTGCGTTGCGTTCAGGTCTCTGGCGGCCAGTGCAGAGGACCTGTAAGCATTCCTGACCCAGGAGGATTGTTTCTCGTCCACCAAGATAGTGAATCCCGGCGGCTTCCTCCCCACCGCCAGGTTGAAGGGGCAGCGACCAGAGGGACCGGAGTTCTTGTGGTCCTCCTTCAGGCTGCCCACCAGGGATTGGGCCAGGAGGTGATCCATGGGGGGGCACAGGGGGATCCCGATGCTCTCCGCGTCGACGCAGTCAACGAGGAAGTTGAGTTTCCTGGGATCCTTGTGGTCTGTCCAAGAGGAATGCAGGGCCTCTGCAAACCCTGGCACGACCGGGAGCTTAAAGGAGTAGTTCACCACTTTTCAACCTGTTTTCATATAATAGGTCCTCACTAATGTTCATAATAAAATAACACAATTTTTTTCTATTCAGTCTGGGTCTCATAGGAGAGCTGTCAAATCCTTCCTACCGGCTACCGGTGACATCATCGTTTGACAAAAAAAAAATATATATTTTTATTATCACGAGAACAATGGCTTCCACTTTAACATTGCAACTTTTTCAGGAATAGAAAGCCTGCAGTTTCTATTAGCTTGCATTTCCCATTGATGATGTCACCGGTAGGATGGATTTGACCCACCCACAGCTCTCCTATGAGACCCAAACTGAGTAGAATTTTTTTTTGATATTTTATCATGAACATTAGTGAGGACCTATTATATGAAGATAGGTTGAAAAGTGGTGGAGTGCCCCTTTAACCATCCGTGGAGGGGGGGAAGGCTCCACGTCCTGGCCTAGGACGGGAACCCTGGCCCGCTGGTTAGCTGGCAGGTCTCCAAGCGGCACCTCAAGGCCGTATCTGGAAGCGGCTCGCTCGAAGATGGACAGCTCGTCCATTGGGAGTGAGTCAGGGCTGGGTGCCGCTGCTCCGCTCCTCCCCACTGGCGTGGAAGGGGGGAGGGAGGCAGTGGGAGCGGGAGAGGCGGAGACGGTGGTGGGCACCTCGGCATGAGGAGTCACCACAGCCGCCTCCCTGCCCTGTCCGGAGGGGAGTTGGGAGGAGGGTTCCTCCTCCTCCTCGTCGTACTCATCCTCCTGTGAATCGGAGTCCTCCTCACTCATGTCCTGGTCCTCTGGAGGAGCTTCATCTCCGTCGCTGGTGTGCCAGGAGTGGACACTCGCAGGCGGCATGGCGCGGAGCTGGGGGACGGAGAGGGAGAGGGGAATATCACCGACGGTCAGCGGGTGGAATTCCCTGACGTTAGCCACCGAGAGAGAAGCCACTCCTGGCGTAGGAGGCCAAATCTAGTGTTGCAATTTGCGGCTATGACCTACACAGAACCACATCAACCTACAGTGTCACAGTATGACCTACACAGAACCACATCAACAAATATGCTTGCCACTTTGCCCATATGTATAGTTTTAAAGATACAGGTGCTTCAACTCTTTGTTCATGTGTAGGCCTATAGTTTTAAAGATACGGGGGTGGTTCAACTCTTTGTCCATGTGTATAGTTTTAAAGATACAGGTGGTTCAACTTACCCACGGGCTCATCTTACCCCATTCTCTCTTAAGGCACAAATATACAGTATAATTCTGACATTCCCTGTCATATATATATATATATGTCACGGTTTTTTTGCATCTCAGAGAATTAGAGAAACGGAGCGCTTGCCGTGCCGCACAGGGCGGAACAAGCGGTCGCCACAACAACGTCCTCCAGGCGGAGCCACTCGATTGTCCACGACGGCCAGCGTCGTGGTCCTGCTCTTCGCCCCCGAGCGCCGCAGGCGCGAGTGGCCGCGAAGAGCGGACCAGGGCCGCGCGGCCGGCGGAGCGCCGCGCGAGTTACGAAGCCGTGGTGAATGCAATCGTTATATTTATGCCCAGGCCGTAAGGCCTGGGCAAGCCCACGATAAACGTCAAACATGTATAAATAAAAAATGTATTTGTCAAAAACCTTCTGAATATTGTGCAGGACATTAAGCTTTATGTGAACTTACTCAAGATTAAAACATGTCATTCCTCATTTCTTCAGAATTTTCAACCAAACATGGCAAAACTCATATGGTGTGACTGTCCTGACCTTGTTTCTCAAAGTGGGAACTTGAATAAAACTAAGAAAAAGAATTGCTAAAAATCATTTGAAAATGAATTTAGGCTAAAAAAATGTCTATTTGTGAGCCTATATCTTTTCAAAGTCAAAGCATAATGTTTTCAGTCATTTCTGATCAAAAACATTTTGTCCCCCAAACCAAAATCATTTGGTGTGACACTAGTTTGGACAAATTAAACAGGCAATTATTTGGACACCTATTGGCTAGAGAGGTCCTTCTTCTGTAAGGCTATTCAGCACTCCCAGCACAACTGCAAGACAGGTGTCTGAGGTGAGTTATGATTTTAACATTTTCATGAAATGCCATCTTGTTGAAACTTTGACAAACTCACCACTTTGGATGTCTGTTGGTGTGACACCTTTTCATTAAAAAAAGCTTAAGTTATTTGAGGTTTTGGTCATATTTCCATGTAGATCTAGGTTGCTTTGTTATAGCTAGCATGCTGTTAGCATGCTAATGTGTACATAGTAGCCTCAAGGTAAACCTAAATGCAGAAAACGTAATATGGTGTGACACTTAATCATAATGGTGTGACATGTCTGCTTGTCACGCCATATGACTTGATTGTCACACCATATGTAGGCGGGTGCAGTTATGAAAAAAAAGCACCTAACCCAAAAAAAATTGCAACAAAAGATTTTTCAACTGTTTTGTGTAGTATTAGGTGTCCTTAATAACATACTAAAAGTCTACCAAAGTCTGACCACTGGAAAGGTGTCATTTTCAAGATGGCGTCCAGGATGGACAAACATTCATTAAAATACTCTAACTCCTTCATTATTTACCCTAGACAAGTATTTTTTGTGTCAAACCCTATGTTTATGTGGCCTAGGAATCCATTGGACTTGTCCAAATTGCAGAAATACAATTACATAATTCTGAAATCCAATATTGTGTCTGTGACTCTATTAAAACCCACTGAAAGGGCCAACCGTTTCAAGTTAGCTAACTTAATATGTATTAAATACCACATAGTTATTTCTTTACCTTTGTTTTTCACTTGAACAAGACTGAAATGTCATACTTCCACCCCTACTGTACATACTAGATTTTTTCTTTTTCTTGCAGACAAGCACAGTGTACATACATTTTCAACAACTTTCTGATATATTAGGAAGGTGTATATTCTAGGAACAGTATGAGTGTGCAATATTAGAAAGGTGTATATTCTAGGAACAGTATGAGTGTGCAAAGAGGGGTTTTGGTGAGTATGGAGGTTAGTGCAGAGCTGTCTGAGCCTACTGTAATGGTCTACTGGGTGCCTATAGGCAGAGGTGGTGAATAAGGCCTAGGGTGCAGAGTATGGGGATGGGGCCGGGGTGGGTGAAAGGGTAAGCGGGCTCTCGTCTAAGAGTTTAGTGGACCTATAAAGAGCCCTTCAGGTGGATGAGGGCGTAGGGGTATCTTGATAGCTCCATGGGCTCTTGGAGCACTGTCTGAAGTGCAAAGTTACATGAGTTCTCTCCTCCCCCATGTCAGAGGGGGAAAAAACAACAACAACTGGCTGTAGTGGGGCACTTGGAAGCCCAGGACGAGTGTCCATAGGTGGTAAGAGAGAATGGGTTGTGTCTTTTCCTGGTGGTGGTGGTGGTTCTTAGGCCTTAGTGGTGCAATAGCCAAATGCCAATACGCAAACTTCCATCCTCACAATTGGGTTCGCTTTAAGAAACTCTCCATGCTTAGTGTAAATTTGGTGAGACTACAATTAGTTATGATGTGTCAGACAGCTGGGTTGTTATGTGGAGGAGGCTCACAGCTCCTCCAAAAACAAATTTGCATTTGACACAAACTGGATCACGCTGGAGGATGGAGTGTGGAGGAGGCAAGTATGGTATTAGAATTAAGATCATGCATTTGGCCGACAGGGGTGTCACCTGGCTTACCGATAGTCCCACTGGTTCCAAGTGGCCCTTCGGGTCATGATAGGCCCTTGTGGGTGGGTATAGATAATGAGGAAGGCCAGTTCCCAGTGTTGGTGGTTGTAAAACCACAATGTGGAGCATGACTGTGTCAGGCTGACGGGTGTTTCCCTATTACTGGCTCACAGGAGAGTCAGTGTCTGGTTGTTTGGTATTTTCTAAGACCATTAATATTAACAGGAGCCCATAGTGACCTATCAGTGTGACTCAGAGGGTGCTTGGCTGTTACGCTCTCCAGTTAAAAAGCTGAGGTGTATGCAGAAAGCAATGCTTGTCTGTCAGATAGCAGCAAGGACACAGCCTTGCGTTGGCCTTGAAGTTGGTTAGATGGGAAGACTTGGAGCACAGCGTGTCATGAGCTGTCCCATCTGCCCTCTTACTGCTAAAATGCTCCAGAAAAAACTGACAAGTCAATCTGAACCCTATCCGTGCCACACTCCTCAACTACTCCTGCCAAGACCCAGTAAACACCTAGGTTGTGACAGCACTGACCTCAACTCCCTCTCCAAGCCCATGATGGCCCAGCTTAGTCCTCAAGTATGGAGCTTTTCAGATATGTAAAGCGGTTAAGGGGACATCACAGGATATCCCAGGCTTCCAGACCCCCTCTTAACCTACACTCATCAGAACCTACCTGTACCCACCTGAGAGCCACCACATCCCCTCTACACTCCCACACTGCCCCCCTCACTGATCGTGACATCATTCACCCCTCATGCTCCCTTTTCCGCCCAATGTGCATTCTATCCCTGCTACAAACATCCATTCCCCCCCGGGGGGACTCTTCAGAGGTAACAGTTTTGTGAGTCTCAGTGGTTTCAGTGCAAACCTAATGCTTTTAATGAATTCATAATTATGAAGAAACTCTAGTTTGACTGATCACAAGCTACGTACTGAGGTGAGAATTACAATTCTTTAGATTTTTCCTGTATAAGGTTGCAGCACCCCAACATTCAGCATCTGTCACAGGTTCCCCTAGGGGAGTTATATTTAATTATTATTTTTTATGTGATACTAGACACCTTATCAAACACAATGGTGAAGCCATTTCTTCACCATTGTGTTTCCCAAAATGTGTATTTAATGACTATAACATGGCTGCTCTGTTTTTATTAATTTCACATACCTCACACTAATAACGAATTTATTACTCATTGGTATCAAAAGAAATCTCCTGAAAACTTTAACAAAATGTTAATTATAACTGAAATCATCAATACTGGACATTATGGCACATTGAAAAAGGAGAAATGTCCAATTACATTCGGAAATCTTCAAATTTAACATAAATATGCTTATAACCTTATTATAACTAACTGTTTTAACATAATTGTACTTGTAATCACTTGACTATAATTTATATGTGCTAATTGGATTCCTAGATCATCAAAATATGAGGCCTGACACCACAAATATTTGTCTATGATGAATAATAAAGGAATAATGGTCTTTTAAGGAACTGGCGGCGGCCATCTTGAAAATATGCATTTCTAGTGGTCAGATTTTGGTAGACTTTTGATATGTTATTAAGTACACCTGATACTAGAATAAACCATTGAGAAACCTTTTGTTGCAATTTTTTTTGGGTCAAACCATATCTGCACGCGCCTAATGATTTATACTGTATTTAACTACAGATATAACAATAAATAACAAAGTTCCATGTTTCTTTTGTACATTTAAACATTTGTTTTAAACATTTTAACATAAAATGTAATTTAGCTTCATTCAGTGATACTTCAAATTCATCAGACAGAGCAGAAACCCCTTCACAGAAACCTTAACATATTGTTTCAATCTAAACAATATTTTCTCTTTGTCTTAAACTATACATTCCATTTTCTTTTGTCAGCTGGAAAATGACAAGTGCTGAGAGAACGAGAAAGTACAGGGAGAAACTAAACAATGACCCAGCAAGGAGAGAGGAGCCAAAGGGGCGAGACTGCATTTTCTACGAAGAGCAGGAGGTTGTCTGTGGCATAGCAGAACCGCAACAAGGCAGCCGGTTTGCTACCCTCACCAAATACGACTGGCTGATGTACAATACAGTCTAAATGTATAATCTAATCTGATCTAATACTTTTGTACTTTCACTCACTGGACTGGACAGTGGACAGTGTTAAGGTAGGACCCGAGACAAAACTAGCAAAAATAGCTGATCTACAAGCTCTCAACATGTTGTGCTGCGAGAGCTTGTAGATCAGCTATTTTCGGAGTTGCGCAACCCAGCACTCTTTAGCTAGTGGAGATGTGGTGTAATGTCATGATTCCTAATTACATTTGTTCAACACAAAATGCTGTGTTCAAGTTCAGGAGACTTCGGAAAAAAGCAATTTACCTGAATGCTGAGTTCTGTTTCCACTAATTGGCGTTAATAAAACTAGTCCTTACCCGTTCAAAGATATGAGCTCCGAAATGATGTGCAGTGTGTGGGTTATGGGGTGTGCACTGTGCACACAGTATATGAGGGATGGAAAGTAACTTTCTGGTGCTTGCATGATAATATGTAGGAGCATCAATGTAAGAAATACCCGTTTTGTTTAAAGGCTACAGAGATACTGTGTACCGATCTACATGACAACATCTGAAAGAGGGCCAGCCAACCCCACCCCCCGCCCCCCCCGCCCGCCCACACACACACACACACACACACACACACACACACACACACACACACACACACGCACACGCACACACACACAGAGCTGGTTAAACATGTTGCCCCATGCTAGATGCAGAATAGATATGCCTCATGCTAGATGCAGAATAGATAGTTACACCATAAAAATGCTAATATACAGCATATGATTTGTGAAAGTGACAAACGGGCTTCACAGTTATGTCAGGTGTGTTCATATGCTAATGGTGATGCGATTTCAGATCAATTGCTCCAGCCACTGAGGAGAAACGCTGTGACAGACAGACAGACAGACACTCACTCAGACATTCGCAAAATTATAGTATAGATGTTGCCTTGGCTCCAAGTGTGGCTATGCGCCTTATTGTCTCTTTAGGATCCTTCTGCCGTGGGCCGGCAGAAGACTTAGGTGTGCGTAGCATTCCTGTGCACATCCTCATCATCTATCTACTACTACAATTCTTTCTTATCCCATGTTAAAGCCCTACAATAATATCCTGTTCAGAAATATTAAGGCCATGTTATCCTGGGTAATTGTTTAATCAATCAGTAAAGTTCAGTACTCACTAATAGGTAGGTTAAAACACAGTTTGCTTTGACACATGAAGATATGATCATACGGTGTGACACTAAATCATTTGGTGTGACATTCCAAATAGTGAAAAATCATACCTTTATTAATGATTAAACCAAAAAAATGTTTATGGATTACATAGAGAATATTATCAGGAAGAGTCACAAATATTTGTGTAATTTTAGAGAAAGTTTTGACAGAATACATTTAAAATATGTTGTAAGATCATGAACATGGGCCTCACACAGAGTGTCGATTATGAAAAAAATATACAGATATAATTAATTTTCAAAAAACTATAGTGGATCACTGGTTAGTTATGATAAAGGACTTTGATAAAGTCAGTAACTTAAGAAAGATTTACTCCATTTTCATTTTATGAACAATTATTTTCATGTCACACCATATGACGATTTTAGGCACAAGTACAACAAACTGCTGAATAAAGTCTGATTCCAATAAAATATCTAAAAACAAAATGTATTTCCATAAGGTTGAGAGTGAGTAGAACAAAAGTAAATAACTTTTATGCCTGCAATTTAAAGTTTTTTTAAAAACACATTTTTTGGGGCGTCACGTCACTGACCCATATATAGTCAGTTTGGGTAACTCAGTGAGATTGGGGTAAGAGCGCTCGTTTTGTAGTTCACCACACACCCCTGACACCACCTGGATCAATTCACTTTGGTAGTCTCTTATCAGCGCACCTGTGTTGGCGACAACAGCCATTCACTTGTCGCTGACGTCACTCGTTTGCGACCACTCTTTCTTTGTTTATCTACCAGCCTAGCTCAGCTGTGTTTAGCTTACTATGTTAGCTTACTATGCCTAACTCTAACGCTAACCCTAACCTTAACCTCTGTAAAACTATGCCTAACCCTAACCCTAACCTCCGTGGGGTAAGGCCAGCTAGGGGCGCTGGAAGTGGGGTGCTGAGGGAGCTGCAGCTCCCCTGGTGGAGGGGAGGAGAGAAATACATTTTTCGATTGAGAAAAATAAAAATTTAATTTTTTTAATTACATTTTATATATATATTTTATATAGGCCTACACACACACACACACACACACACACACACACACACACACACACACACACACACACACACACACACACACACACACACACACACACACACACACATTAAAACAATAATGTATTTAACTTTGGGGAATAAAATATGTTGAAAAAAGGTGTTTGATTATCACATGGTCACCTAATCACATGGTCACCTTGCCACCTCCGGTCAGAAGGGAAGTCGAATTTAAACATTTCCCGCTTTGATGGCACACCAAAGTCTATTTATTTGAGAACTAGAAATTGTCTGTAGGCTCATTGTTGCAAACTAACACCGTTGTATATGGGGAATAAAAAACAGTAGAAAAAGTAGTAAAAAAATACCAGATTTTGTAGTGTGTGCGTGTGCTAAACTCAGACTACCTTGATTGATTAGTCGACTGTTCGACTAATCGACCACTATCATTATAATCACTAGAAGCGTCTAGTCGGCGACCTGGCCAACTCGGAACAATGTAAGGGAATGAATGCCCCGCCCTTTAATGCAAACCCCATTATACCTGTTTTCATAGGATCCGTTTTGACCATCTGTCTGCCTGTGTCCATTTATGCCCATATATGGAGATATCTGTATCTGTCTGTCTGTCTGTCGGCGTCCATTTTATGTCCATATGTGGAGATCACTGCAGTTATAGTTCTGGGTCCATTTTATGCCCATATATGGAGATATCTGTCTATCTGCGTCCATTTTATGCCCATATATGGAGTATCTGTCTGTGCCTCCAACTGTGTTGCAGACACAGTGCCGGTTCCCCCTTTAATGCAAACCTCATTATACCTGTTGTCATAGGACCCGTTTTGAACATCTGTTTGCCTGTGTCCATTTATGCCCATATATGGAGATATCTGTATCTGTCTGTCTGCGTCCATTTAATGCCCATATATGTGTTGCAGACACAGTGCCGGTTCCCCCTTTAATGCAAACCTCATTATACCTGTTGTCATAGGACCCGTTTTGAACATCTGTTTGCCTGTGCCCATTTATGCCCATATATGGAGATATCTGTATCTGTCTGTCTGCGTCCATTTTATGCCCATATATGGAGATCTTTGACCATCTGTTTGCCTCTGTCCATTTATGTCCATATATGGAGATATCTGTCTGTGTCCCTTTTATGCCCATATACGGAGATATCTGTCGGGTCGAGGCAAGGCCCCTGTATTGCCCATATATGGAGATCTCTGTATCTGCCCATATGCCCATATATGGAGATCTCAGTCTGTGTCCCTTTTATGCCCATATATCTGTCTGTGTCCCTTTTATGCCTATATACGGAGATATCTGTCTAGTCGGCGACCTGGCCAACTCGGAACAATGTAAATAGGGAATGAATGCCCCGCCCTTTAATGCAAACCCCATTATACCTGTTTTCATAGGATCCGTTTTGACCATCTGTCTGCCTGTGTCCATTTATGCCCATATATGGAGATATCTGTATCTGTCTGTCTGTCTGTCGGCGTCCATTTTATGTCCATATGTGGAGATCACTGCAGTTATAGTTCTGGGTCCATTTTATGCCCATATATGGAGATATCTGTCTATCTGCGTCCATTTTATGCCCATATATGGAGTATCTGTCTGTGCCTCCAACTGTGTTGCAGACACAGTGCCGGTTCCCCCTTTAATGCAAACCTCATTATACCTGTTGTCATAGGACCCGTTTTGAACATCTGTTTGCCTGTGTCCATTTATGCCCATATATGGAGATATCTGTATCTGTCTGTCTGCGTCCATTTTATGCCCATATATGTGTTGCAGACACAGTGCCGGTTCCCCCTTTAATGCAAACCTCATTATACCTGTTGTCATAGGACCCGTTTTGAACATCTGTTTGCCTGTGTCCATTTATGCCCATATATGGAGATATCTGTATCTGTCTGTCTGCGTCCATTTTATGCCCATATATGGAGATCTTTGACCATCTGTTTGCCTCTGTCCATTTATGTCCATATATGGAGATATCTGTCTGTGTCCCTTTTATGCCCATATACGGAGATATCTGTCGGGTCGAGGCAAGGCCCCTGTATTGCCCATATATGGAGATCTCTGTATCTGCCCATATGCCCATATATGGAGATCTCAGTCTGTGTCCCTTTTATGCCCATATCTGTCTGTGTCCCTTTTATGCCTATATACGGAGATATCTGTCGGGTCGAGGCTAGGCCCCTGTATCTGCCTGCAGTGATGTCACAATGACTCAGCGCTTGCGCCCGGCACTGCAGTGATGTCACAATGAGTCAGCGCTTACGCTGATTTTGCGCCGATTTCCGCATAAGGAGATTCCGAACGTTTCGCGGCGGTTCGGGAAAACCGCGCGTCGGGTCGGGTCGAGACCCGGCACTGCACTCCGTGCCGCGGCGGGGAACGCGCGTGCCGAATCTGAAGCCGGTGGGACGAACGGTTCTCGAGATACGCGGATTACAGACACACAGACACACAGACAGACAGACAGAGACTTCTCGCATTTATAGATAGATGATGCATAACAACTTATATGTATGCATAACAACAGTTATGAAGCATTATAAGTGCATTATAATGCATTGTAAAAGCACTAAATACATACATACATACATACATACATACATACATACATACATACATAAACAAAACATGACCTTCAGGATTATTCGATTAATCAAAACAATTGTAGAATAATTGTATTGTAGAATAATGTCTATAATGTAACAATGGATAGGTTCCTACCTCAGAGCTTCAATGATGCCTTGTGCTTCTTCCTGTGTGTAGAAGTGTAGAAGTGCGGGGGGAGCAGCTCTTATATAGTGTTTATGTGCACAATGATCACATATACGGGAAAACATACATCTAACTTCCTGGTGTTTCTAACCCTGACAAGTGGACATCATCTTTCCCGTAAACCTGCATATTCTGGCAGCCATTTTGGACTGCACTGCATTGTTTTCTGTCTGTCTGTCTGTCATGTGCTTTTGCCTCAAAGAGCCCTTTTTAATGGCCTGCCCAACATACCTGGCCCATATCAACACGAACATTTGATTCCCTATAATAATTATTATTTATAATTAACTTAAATGAGCCAGTCAGTTATAGTTTCGCCTGATGCAGAGATGTCAAGTGCCCTCCCACCTCATTAAAATTGCATTGCATTTTCAATTACTATCGGAAAACTTCAGGTCAGGATTTAGAAAGCATTTTTAGAACTGGCCTCAGGTATGAATGGGTTGAGAATATGTTGCCTTCACATCAAAGTATTGTGACACTGCATTCAATTAAAATCCTGTCATGCCCTTCATTAATCACTCATCATGTAGGCTACAAAAAATAAAATAAAAAAGGAAAAAATAAAATAACAATTTAAAAAGGGGTCTTCATCGTTTTTCAGGTCAAGGACCCCTTTAGGCCAGTCCAAAAACTAAAAGTTTTAGAGACTATGGACAGGGCTTTAGACGAGAGAGAGCGAGAGACAGAGAGATAATGGTGGGGGCACATATTATATAATATAAACATATTGGAGTTTATTGAGGGTTTTGGAGGTGATGCCATGAAGGACGCTGTTGCAGTATTCCAACCGGGATGAGATGAAGGCGTGGATGAGGGCTTCGGCAGCAGAGGAAGTCAGGGAGGGGCAGAGACGGGCGATGTTCTGGAGGTGGAAAAATGCTATTTTGGTGATATTGTTTACGTGGGGGAGGACTAGTGACAAGGGCGGGTTGAAGATACTCCTAGGTTGCGGATTTTCTTTTTTTTTTTACACATGCCGTCGGGCGTCGGCATTCCTTCCAATCACCTGACGACATGTTTACTTGTTTTTTTTAATTAAACTTGGATTCCCAGCAATGTAACTTAAGACCAACAGGTGCAATACCTGTCCTCTACCTTCCTGGCAGACAGTCAGACAGAACTACTTCTGCTTCTGCGGTGCCAAATAAAAAACGAGTTTAGGAGGTTGATTGTGATCTGTCAACTCCAAGCCTATAATAGACTGTCGCTGTGCTTTCCCGTAAGCCACTGTCAGAAAACCCACCATACCAGGAAGTCACGGTTTGTAACCTTTGTTAACCTTTGTTTTCTGAACCTTAAACAGGCAAGAGAAGTTTTCACTGTAAAGCACATTCCAACTACAAGGCAATTCAATCAGATTTACATAATAAAACATTAGTGCAAAGGAAAAGGAAAATAAGTCTCTTTACCCCCCGGCTCCACCGAGCACGCCGGGAACGCTCCCGTTTTAATCAATGAAGGGTGCTCCACTGCCGATGGCAACGGCAGCGTCGGATGCTCCGGTGACGGCGTCCAAACTCGGAAATCGCCCCGATTCAATTTTTTGATGGCGTCCATTCATGTATAAATTATGATTAAATGTAATTGCATTGCATTTAAATGTATATAGGCCTATATATATGTGCTTTTCTGCCGTTGGCTTTCCATTCACGTCATTCACAATGGTGACTAGATGTCCCAAAAATCCTAGCACATTTTTAATGTAATTACAGTGGTCTTCTTACTTTGATAAAACTAAACACAACAGGCTGGGAAACAACTCCTTTCTCATTTCTTCCTCCTAAAACAGGTCAGCAGTGAGTGACTGAGTCTGAACACTAAAGACAGATTTTTATACATTATCGTGGCGGCGCTTGTGCACCGAAAATAGCCAATCTACAAGCTCACAGTCACAAAACAGCATGTCCTGACTCATGCATGCGACGTCTTGTGAGCTTGTAGATCTGTTACTTTTTTCCGTAACTTTAACACAGCATACATTACCAGTAAGACTCCCTAATCGGGAGATCTCCACAAATAGGCCAAAAGTTTGTTTTACCAATTATCAAGACATACGGGCATTTGACAGTTTGCCATGGTTACTCATTGAAGTTGAATCTCCATATATGGAGATAACCTACGCATCACACTAAGTCTGACCTCACCAGCCCATATTTGGGCATGAGCAACTTATGTCTCCATATATGGAGATATGATGACATCACACAGTCCTCAGCCGATGATGTGGCGTGATGTCATACAATACACAAACGAGCCCTACAGTATAAAGGGGCAATTCTTGCCAGGAAAGAAGCATTTCTTCGACTCAGACCTTATCGCCAGGGTTGGCTTATAGCAGCTGTCGGTAGATAATGCCGGTCTTATATAAGGGTCATTTGTGTACGGTGTGATTTGCCATGGTTACTCATTGAAGTTGAATCTCCATATATGGAGATAACCTACGCATCACACTAAGTCTGACCTCACCAGCCCATATTTGGGCATGAGCAACTTATGTCTCCATATATGGAGATATGATGACATCACACAGTCCTCAGCCGATGATGTGGCGTGATGTCATACAATACACAAACAAGCCCTACAGTATAAAGGGGCAATTCTTGCCAGGAAAGAAGCATTTCTTCGACTCAGACCTTATCGCCAGGGTTGGCTTATAGCAGCTGTCGGTAGATAATGCCGGTCTTATATAAGGGTCATTTGTGTACGGTGTGATTTGCCATGGTTACTCATTGAAGTTGAATCTCCATATATGGAGATAACCTACGCATCACACTAAGTCTGACCTCACCAGCCCATATTTGGGCATGAGCAACTTATGTCTCCATATATGGAGATATGATGACATCACACAGTCCTCAGCCGATGATGTGGCGTGATGTCATACAATACACAAACGAGCCCAGATATGAGCAGGGCAAAGGTGTGACGTGTGACGTGTGACGTGACGGACGTGACGGACGGCCGGTGGAGGTTTTGATACTAAACTGCGACCTTACGGTCGCAATAATTTTTTAGGCATAACACCAGGGCAGGAAGGCCATCAAATATAACAAAATTTGAATTTAAGGGTTAGGGATGATAACCTAATCGGCAGTGAAATAGATAAATGATGGTATTTCTCTGATCCATGCACCAATCAAAGTCACTGGATTGGTTTAAAGATGGGGACTCAAGATTTCAGAATCTCAACAAATGACAGGTGTCTAGTCTACAAGACAAGAAAGACACACTGTGTATACTGTCTACATACCAGTAAGACTCCCTAATCGGGAGATAAGCGACCGTTGGTCGCTTATCTCCACAAATAGGCCAAAAGTTTGTTTTAGCAATTATCAAGACATACGGGCAGTTGACAGTTTGCCATGGTTACTCATTGAAGTTGAATCTCCATATATGGAGATAACCTACGCATCACACTAAGTCTGACCTCACCAGCCCATATTTGGGCATGAGCAACTTTATGTCTCCATATATGGAGATATGATGACATCACACAGTCCTCAGCCGATGATGTGGCGTGATGTCATACAATACACAAACAAGCCCAGATATGAGCAGGGCAAAGGTGTGACGTGTGACGTGACGGACGTGACGGACGACCGGTGGAGGTTTTGATACTAAACTGCGACCTTACGGTCGCAACTATAGTTGATAATGCTCATATCCTCATCTGATCTTTGATTGAAATATCAACAAATTCACGTTCAGTGGAGCCAGTCGGAAGTCAACGTGACAGCGTCAATGACGGCATCCGACGCCGGCACGACGCCGTCTTTTTGGTGGAGCCCTGGGGTTAGTAGGAAACACCTATTCAGGACATTTACAGTGTTTGCATTTGAATCTATTATGTGTATTTTGCATGTTTACATGTGTGCACATGCCGAGAGAGAGTAATAGGCCTACTTGGATTGCTGAAGGCATCAGCCCATTGAGAACAAGTGTGAGTAGACATACATACATACAGTAGCAAGCCCAAAACCAGTAAGACTCCCTAATCGGGAGATAAGCGACCGTTGGTCGCTTATCTCCACAAATAGGCCAAAAGTTTGTTTTACCAATTATCAAGACATACGGGCAGTTGACAGTTTGCCATGGTTACTCATTGAAGTTGAATCTCCATATATGGAGATAACCTACGCATCACACTAAGTCTGACCTCACCAGCCCATATTTGGGCATGAGCAACTTATGTCTCCATGGAGATATGATGACATCACACAGTCCTCAGCCGATGATGTGGCGTGATGTCATACAATACACAAACGAGCCCTACAGTATAAAGGGGCAATTCTTGCCAGGAAAGAAGCATTTCTTCGACTCAGACCTTATCGCCAGGGTTGGCTTATAGCAGCTGTCGGTAGATAATGCCGGTCTTATATAAGGGTCATTTGTGTACGGTGTGATTTGCCATGGTTACTCATTGAAGTTGAATCTCCATATATGGAGATAACCTACACTGTAAAAAATAAAAGTTGAGAAAACTCAAAATTTTAAGGCAACAAACTTCAGAAAACTTTTAAGTTAGACAATCAAACATAAAACTTTAAGTTTTGCTTAAATTGGTTTAGTTGGTGTATCTTAACATTTTAAGTTGCCTCAGCTTTTATAATTTTTGCTTAACTTAAAATTCTAAGTTGCCCTAAACTCAAAAGTTTTCTGAAGTTTGTTGCCTTAACATTTTGAGTTTTCCCAACTTTTTATTTTTTACGCATCACACTAAGTCTGACCTCACCAGCCCATATTTGGGCATGAGCAACTTATGTCTCCATATATGGAGATATGATGACATCACACAGTCCTCAGCCGATGATGTGGCGTGATGTCATACAATACACAAACGAGCCCAGATATGAGCAGGGCAAAGGTGTGACGTGTGACGTGACGGACGTGCCGGACGTGACGGACGGCCGGTGGAGGTTTTGATACTAAACTGCGACCTTACGGTCGCAATAAGCAAATACACTTTGGAAACAACCCCAAAAGACAGCAACCTGCAACTACTAATATTTACAATATACCTTTACAGGAAAAAGGGTTATAGGGGTTAGGGTTAGATCCATGTTGATGACATGAATTTAGATATATTGTGTACCGCTTTGCATGATTTTAGGGGAAAATATAGGAGCAGTGTCCAAAAATGTGTTTTGCAAAAGTTGGCCTCATGGTGGCGCTAGAAGAGGGCCATGCGAGAGATGAGGGGTGGAGGTTGTGGTTTGGCAGCCAAGGAGTGTGTGTACCGCTTTGCGTAATTTTAGGGCAAAATCTGTTGGAGCAGAGGAAGTCAGGGAGAGGCGGGCGATGTTCCAGAGTTGGAAAAATGCTATTTTGGTGATATTGTTTACGTGGGGGAGGACTAGTGACAAGGTGGGGTCGAAGATGACTCCTATGTTGCGGATGTGTTTAGATTTATTTTTTATTTTTTACACATGCTGTCGGGCGTCGCCACGTCGGCATTCCTTCGAATCACTCTAACTCATCCTGACATGTTTACTTGTTTTTTAATTAAACTTGGATTCCCAGAAATGTAACTTAAGACCAACAGGTGCAATACCTGTCCGCCACCTTCCTGGAAGACAGTCAGACAGAACTACTTCTGCTGCTGCGGTGCCAAACAAAAAACTAGTTTAGGAGGTTGATCTGATCTGTCAACTCCAAGCCTGACTGAAAGTTGCTGTGCTTTCCTATAAACCACTGTCAGAAAACCCACCATACCTGGAAGTCACGGTTTGTAACCTTTGTTAACCTTTGTTTTCTGAACCTTAAACAGGCAACAGAAGTTTTTTCTGTAAAGCACATTCCAACTACAAGGCAATTCAATCAGATTTACATCTCTATCTATCTAGGTCGTCCTCAGACGAGCCCTCCATCGTTGTTTCCAGTCATCTCGGTTCTCCATACATCTGGCCAGCTCATTGGTGTTCTGTGTCCCTACGTCTTCCTTGAGTACGTCCACGTATGTTTTTGTGGGACGTCCTCGCGACCGGTGCCCATGTGTTGGCTCCCACAGTACCAATTTGCTGGCTGGAAGCTCCTGGTGTCTTTGGCAGTGTCCTGCAAGTCTCATTCTTCTGGTGGCAATTTTCTCGCTTACCCTTGGTATTCCCTCATACAGGCTCCTGTTGGTAACATGTGCGCTCCTGTTGATGTTGAGTACTGCACGCAACATTCTAGTGTAGCACCCATTTAGAGACTTCTGCAGGGTTGGCTTCAGGGTCCAGCATTCACTGCCATAGAGGAGAACCGACTCCACTGTTGCAAAGAAGAAGCTAAGTTTGATTTGGCATTGATTTACATGATAAAACATTAGTGCAAAGGAAAAGGAAAATAAGTTCAAGTCTCTTTAGTAGGAAACACCTATTCATACAGTGTTTGCATTTGAATCTAATATGTGTATTTTGCATACATGTGTACGCACATGCCGAGAGAGAGTAATAGGCCTACTTGGATTGTTGAAGGCACACCAACGCATTTCGGCAAACGCCTTCTTCAGGGTGTTACTTGAGTAACAAACTCATTGTTTCTGTCACGGATGAAGAGCAGAAGAACCCGGAAGCAGAGCCACAACAAACCAAGTAGACTTTTAAAGTATTTAATGAAGCAATAAGCAAACCTTACATGAAGTAGACCATGGCATTAAAGGAGCAAGGCAGGAACATCATGACAACAGGTTGCACAGGAACATCATGGTGACAGGTAGAGTTATGAACTGACAATGTGTGTTTGCATTGAGTCCAGTTATATAGTGAGCAGGGTGATTGCACAAGTGTTCACAGGTGTGGAATGGGCATGGCACTGGGCTGATGAGGGAGTGAAGTCAGGTGAGTAACTGGGGCTGTGAGATGGAATGGAATGTGGGAGTGGTCGAAGTGGGGACATGGTCTGTGGAGAGGCAGACCGTGACAGTACCCCCCTCTCAAGGGACGGATTCCAGACGTCCCACCAGGCTGGCCCGGAACACAGAGCAGGGTGGGTGGAGGGAGTCTGGAGGAGAGGGACCAGGGCCAAGCAGGAGACGTCAGGTGGACGACCATGGACCGGGGCCAGACAGGAGACGTCAGGTGGACGACCATGGACCGGGGCCAGGCAGGACACGTCAGGCGGGCGGCCTGGATGCTGAACTGGAGCTGAGCCGTTGATGTCGGGTGGATGACCAGGATGATAGACCAGGTCAGCAAAGATGTCGTCTGGTGGACGGCCGGGATGCTGGGATGAGGCAGCAAAGATGTCATCTGGTGGACGGCCAGGATGCTGGGATGAGCTGTCATCTGGTGGTCGACCTGGAGGTTGAGACGAGGTAGTGAAGCAGGAGACATCAGGAGATGAGTACTCTGAAGGCGATGCTGCAGATGCTGTAGGTGACACCAGGGATCCTGCAGGCTCTGGAAGCGGTGCCAGGGATGCTGCAGGCTCTGGAGGCGATGCAGCAGGCTCTGGAGGTGACGCAGCAGGCTCTGGAGGCGACGCAGCAGGTTCTGGAGGCGACACAGATGCTGTATGGTCTGGAGGCGACACAGCAGGCTCTGGAGGTGATGCAGCAGGCTCTGGAAGCGACGCCAGGGATGCTGCAGGCTGTGGAGGCGATGGCAGGGATGCTGCAACCGATGCCAGGGATGCTGCAAGCGACGCCAGTGATGCTGCAAGCTGTGGAGGCAGTGACGCAGGTGCATGAGGCAGCGACACAGGTGCTGGAGGCTGCACCAGGGACGCCGCAGGTGCTAGAAGCGGAGCAGGTGCTGGAGGCGGCAACAGGGATGCCGCAGGTGCTGGAAGCGGAGCAGGTGCTGGAGGCGGTGGCATTGTAGACTGGGCCGCTGGCAACTCGGCAGACTCTGGAGACAGGACCCCAGATGCCGTTGAAGACGGAACCCCAGACAACGCTGCAGACTCTGTAGACAGGACCCCAGACGACGCTGCAGACTCTGGAGCAGACTCTGTAGACGTGACCCCAGACGGCGCTGGAGACTCTGGAGACTGGACCCCAGAGGACGGATAGAGCAGGAAGCAGCTGAACAGAAAGCCAAGGACTAGGCCTTCCATGACCTCGGACATACACAGGTCCCCAGTGGAGCTGACTGACAAGGGCTCTGGTAGGTCATCGGCCGACAGGGATGCTGTGGGGGCAGAGGGCGCAGGCAGCTCATCTAGGAAGATGGCTGGCAAGGGCTCTGGCAGGTCAGCAGCAGATACAGCCGATGAGGATGCAGAGGGCGCAGGCAGACTGGGCTCCAGGACGGACTCTGGCTCCGAGGTGTTGGACAGGACGAGCTCTGGCTCCGACACGCTGGGCAGTACGAGCTCTGGCAGTGGAGGTTTGTAGATACTGGGCAGCACGTGTTCCTGGTGCCGTGGGGAACAATGGCGACCACGCCTTTTCCTGGCAGGCCCGTGGTTCCCCACACGAATGGCCAAACGAGACCCCTCTAATGGATCTGTAGGTGGGGGCTGGTTGCTAGCATGCTGGTTGCTATCATGCTGGTTGCTAGTCAATTGAAAGCTAGCAAGCTGAAAGCTAGCTGGCTGGATAGCTGCTGGCTGAGTGGGCTTGGTGGCTAAAAGACCCTGGGAGATATTGCCCCGTTTGTTGGAATTATGGGGACCTCCCCGAGCCAGACTCGTGCCCAATTTCGATTCTTTGACTGGGTCAGGATACACAGGAATTTGAACACGACTTTGAATATACGAAAGAAGGTCAACATACTGGAATTTCTGCTGGTTAGCAACAGGGCTAGTGGGTTGCAGGCCCATCACTCCTAGCCTAATAGTTTGAGAAGCTGGCTGGAAAACATGTTGTGAGCTAGTCTCAAAGTTCTTAAGTCTCTCACAGACCACATTCAAATGGGGAACAAAATGACTAACCCATGGCCGCTCTTTAAACCACTGTTGCTGGATAGAAATCTCCTTTAGATGTACAGCACGCAGGTTAGGTGGAGAGGCCAAGAGACAATCAACAGCATTCTCAAAGTCCACCACCTTCCTCTTAAAAAGTTGTAACTCTGCTGGGTTCATATTAGTGGTCAGTTCATACTGTCACGGATGAAGAGCAGAAGAACCCGGAAGCAGAGCCACAACAAACCAAGTAGACTTTTAAAGTATGTAATGAAGCAATAAGCAAACCTTACATGAAGTAGACCATGGCATTAAAGGAGCAAGGCAGGAACATCATGACAACAGGTTGCACAGGAACATCATGGTGACAGGTAGAGTTATGAACTGACAATGTGTGTTTGCATTGAGTCCAGTTATATAGTGAGCAGGGTGATTGCACAAGTGTTCACAGGTGTGGAATGGGCATGTCACTGGGCTGATGAGGGAGTGAAGTCAGGTGAGTAACTGGGGCTGTGAGATGGAATGGAATGTGGGAGTGGTCGAAGTGGGGACATGGTCTGTGGAGAGGCAGACCGTGACAGTTTCAAACTGAAATCTGGGAATCACAGTTCTACCACCGGAGGAGTGTTTCTCCTTTCTTGAAAGTCAAGTTGATTTTATTTTCCAAACTAAAAGGGTGCTTCCTATTGGGAAGGTTTAACCCAATCTGTAACAAGCTCAAACATTTTGTGCCAGTTACAGATTTCTTTCAGACCCAATTGACTTTTTTTCCTTCATGCAACTCTATAGACGGGTTTCTTGTTTACAAACATTGAGACTAAATGCACAGCTGACTGTATCATGTAATCAATTCCGTCCAATCCCCAAACCTGTTGTTTTGGGGAGCGCTGGTTTCATTGGCTAATTTTGGTACCGACCTATCTCTTATCAGTGTAACGTGGACCAGAAACCCGTCTATAGAACTTTATATTCACGTTTAACATTTTACATAACAGTATACAGATAGAACCTGCTAATTGTTTGTATCGTAATACTGTAATGATTATTTTTATTTTCTGTAGGAGCACGGAACTCCATGTATGGTGATGACTGAGGTCAGAGACAGAACGGCTCACAAGGAGATATGCATGTGTGTCTTCTTCAGGGGCGTCAAACCAAATTCTGGGCCCTGGGTACAAGGATTCACTGAGGGCCCCCCATGAATGTTCTTCATAGGGGGAGGAGGGGGTTTTAACCCATTTAGACTGGGAACGCATTATTATTACACATTATTTTGTGCTTTAACTATTGAAAAATAGCAGATGTACAAGCTCACAGCGCGGCACCGAGTGCCACGCTGCGAGCTTGTAGATCTGCTATGTTTCACCTATGTTTCTATGTCAGTGGTGCTCAAACCTTTTCATCTCAAGGACCCCCAACATGACATGTATTTGGCCACGCCCCTGGTCTTCTTTGATACCATTCACTTTGCACAGGGGCAGTTTTTCTTATTTACCAGTGGCTGTAGCATTCACTTTCTGAACTTGTGAAGTTGCAACGCTGATGTCTTCCTCAAAGAGGTGATCTATGAATAACATTGCAACGTGTTGATAATGCATGTATTCTTTTATCACATGTGAACACCTCATGCTATGTAGTAGAACTTATAGACTGTGCAAATTAGCAGAAAGAAACACACAAACATTTCTCCAAACATACATTATTTTATATAGATTTTCTCCATGTTCAACATTATGCAAAAAATGGATAACACACTTCATATTGTGGAATATAACGTTCAGAGAACAATGTTAGGTCTGTTGATGGGTTTGACATCCAAACCTGTGAGTTAAAAAATAAACCACCATGATGATAACACTCCATTCACTGTATGGCAGCCATTATGGATCGGCTAGACCACGGGTTCCCAAACTTTTTTTTGGCTCAGGGCACCCCTATAAATATTATTTTCATCCGAGGTACCCCTACATTATATTCATAATTTTCACTCCCAACACCTTAAATTTATGCCATATTTTAGCGATTATGTTACGGGGAAAACGTTGAGATAATAGCCATTTTGGTTAGAACTGACTGAAAATAACTTTGTTTTTCAAGTTTAAAATGATACTAAATGTTGTTTTAAGTGTCCAAATAAATACCAAATATTATCAAATTATCTCGCGGCACACCTGGACGGGGGGCGCTCTCCATTCCGACATGTCGCCACTCCGACAGTGACTTCTTATTGTCGGAGTGGCGACACTTCCATAGAGGTCAAGTTTAGGGTTAGGGTTAGAGATAGGGTTTAAGGGTTAGTGTCGGAATGGAGAAATGTCGGAAAGGAGACATGTCGGAATGGAAACATGTAGTCCCCATGGACTGCCATCATGGCACCCCAGGGTGCCCCGTCACCCACTTTGAAAACCTCTGGGCAAGACACCGTGGGTACCTGCATTTTCATAGCACGTTTATTTTAATGATCAATCCATCAATTGTGTTCCACAAGGTTTTACATTTATATTAATGTATTACCAGTAAGACTCCCTAATCGGGAGATAAGTGACCGTAGGTCACTTATCTCCACAAATAGGGCAAAAATGTGTTTTGCCAAAATCTTCCTGATCCATGTTGATGACATGAGTGTAGACATACTGTGTAGTGATTTTCGTGATTTTAGGGCAAAAATTGTAGGAGCAGTGTCCAAAAATGTGTTTTTAAAAATCGGCCTGGAGGTGGCGCTATATGGGAGAGATTCATGTTGATGGGATGAGTGTAGACATACTGTGTACCGATTTGCGTGATTTTAGGGCAAAAATTGTAGGAGCAGTGTCCAAAAATGTGTTTTGCAAGAATCGGCCTCATGGTGGCGCTAGAAGAGGGCCATGTGAGAAATGAGGGGTGGGGTCTCCGCGCCGGCAAGGCGGACGAATAGGTACCGGCCCCGGCTGTCCCGGTCGCTCCTAGCCGGAGTTACGGCATTTTATGTGAGCTGCAGTGTAGGGGGTCCTCCACTGGGGGCGCCACCACTTTTGCATCCGTTCTGGAGCACCAGGAGTCGGTGGTCCCCGGGAATTCCCCGTGAGCAGCCCCGTTGGGGTGGTCATTTGGTCAGTTTAGCACATTTGGTCATTTTTTACATCTGGGGGTCCCCCAGGGACCTGGGGGTCCCTGGAGCTCCGGGGGTCCTTGGAGGTTGTAGTTTGGCAGATCGGGGCAACGGTTGCGGAGATATGAGCAGGGCAAGAGTGTGACGTGTGAGGTGTGACAGACAGACTGACTGACGGACTGACACTTTGTGCAGGGTTTGATAGTAAATGCGACCTACGGTCGCAATCATTCAAATCCTTAGGCATTCATTCATTCATTCATTCAAACCAATTATTTTCTCAGAGATATTGAGGTCAGGAGGACTCTCATTTTCACTGATAGGCCTACGTCATACATGGGCAACTGGCGGCCCGGGGGCCACATGCGCCCCCCACCTTCACTTAATGTGGCCCACGGGTTAATAACGGAATACTGATATAGTATTGATTTCAGCTGTTACAATTCCAAACATGACCTGCTTTAATTCCGTCATCTATATTAGTAGCTTAATGACTAGTAGTATGTATTTTAGTAAATACAGTAGGTAAGTATTTTATGTCCAATGTATTTGTATTTGGGTTCATAAAGTCAACATGAGTATATAACTAAATGCGTTTGAAATTAAATCAAAATGTTAGATTTCAGGATTCCAATTAAAAAATAACAACAAAATAACCTATTTTTGCTTCTTTTGTATAAGATAATAGAATGACAAAGTAGGACATAGCAATATGCAATGTGGCCCTCTGGAGTGAAGGTGGAAATATAGTGGCCCTCGCCATCATCAAAGTTGCCCACCCCTGGCCTACGTGATGCTGAGATCACAAAAGGTTGGGTTGGGAAACACTGCTCTATTGCACATAATTACGAAGCTCTGTATTAAATACCCCATGACATCACAATCAATGTTTAAAGAAAATACTGCAGAAGAACACGCATGTAGAGTTTGTGTATTTGTGCTTGTTAAAAGCCACATTTTTACATTTCACTTGGTTGTTTTATAGACCTATAACCAAATGTTTTCAATACTGTATGTTTAGCTTTCCCCATTTTCATACAATCTTTACATTCTTAAATGTTGGCAAAGGCCTTCAGCAGTGTAGTTATGAATGAACACAGCAACACCCTTACGGGTCCGGTGGAAATATCGCTCTTTCGACAAGTCTTTCTTTCGACTATGAGCGTCGGCAGGTTAGCTAACTCACCCTAACTCAACCCTGCGTCACGGTTACTGAGGTTAGGTTCAGGGTTTGGGTTAGGTTTAGGCATAGAGGTTAACGTTCCCCCACGTCGGCAGGTTAGCTACTCCCATGGTTCTCAAAGTGGATTCCAGGGACACTGGGGGTTCCTTTAGGGGGGTCTAAATGGATCCATACAAGTCTGTAACTCTGGCAGGGTACAAATGGAACCAAATGAACCCTGACGGGTTCATTTGGTTCCATTTGTACACTGCCAGAGTTAAGGGGAGACCCGCGTTTGCAGGTTAGCATTCACCCGTGTGGAAAGAATGGACCGTCGAACAGATGCTATGTCACAATATTCATGCATCACACTCCCAGAGTTAAATGTTCATTGTACTGTAGTGTGACTCATGTAAGATCATGTCAAAGTTCTGATGAAAGGACTGAGTACACGTCTCAAATACTGTCCACTTCAGCAGCTGTCAGTCATGAGTTAGTCAGGACTCGGGAGTCAGTGGTTCCCAAACCTCTCAAACGGCAGATCTAAAAGCTCTCGCAGATCTGCTGTTTTCACAACTTCACAAGATTTGTGTTTTAATATATGGAATTTCTTTGATTTATTAATGAAATGACTAAAAAGTAGTTTTTAATTCATGAAAACTTTAGCTTTTTGGGGATTAAAAAAAATGTGTTGAAACAATAATTAAAAAACAAAATGTAGGAAAGCGAAAATAAAGGGACCCATAAGAATGTGTCTGCGACCCACAAATGGGTCCTGACCCACTGTTTGGGAAACGTGATCTAAGCTACTCTGCTTGGTTCAGTCAGTCAGTCAGTCATCTAGGCTCTTGACGGGGCTACTCTGCTTGGTTCAGTCAGTCATCTAGGCTCTTGGCGGGGCTACTCTGCTTGGTAAAGTCAGTCAGTCAGTCATCTAGACTCTTGACGGGGCTACTCTGCTTGGTGAAGTCAGCCAGTCAGTCATCTAGACTCTTGACGGGGCTACTCTGCTTGGTCAGAGGCCTGAGCAGGGCCCCCTGGTTCCTCCTCTCGCTGTCCATGGTGTAGAGGCGGTGCTGCTGGATGTATTCTATCACGGCGTCAGGGATCAGGTACTTGACGCTGCGGCCTCGCCTCAGCGCCCGCCGCACCTCCGTGGCGCTGGTCTCGTTCCTCACCCACTCCCTCAGCAGGAAGATGTTCTGCCCGGCGACACAAAGGCGTTACAGTTAAATACAGCTGATTGAATACTTTATAGAGGGTATGCACGCAACATCATCACACCCAGAAGTTACGTGTGAATGCCTACTGAGTGGCAAGAAACTGCTTTCTGGCCTTGACAGCCCATACATCCAAACAGAAGTCCTATCTGATTGTACCAGTAAGACTCCCTAATCGGGAGATAAGCGACCGTAGGTCACATGTATACACAAAGAGTAGGGAGCAGTGTCCCCAAAAAATGTGGACGGATCCATGTTGATGACATGAGTGTAGACATACTGTGTACCGAGTTGAGTGATTTTAGGGCAAAAATTGGAGGAGCAGTGTCCAAAAATGTGTTTTGCAAGAATCGGCCTCATGGTGGCGCTAGAAGAGGGCCATGTGAGAAATGAGGGGTGGGGTCTCCGCGCCGCCGAGGCGGACGAATAGGTACCGGCCCCGGCTCTCCCGGTGGCTCCTAGGCCAAGTTAGGGCATTTTATGTGCGCTGCAGTGGCAGGGGGTCCTCCACTGGGGGCGCCACCACTTTTGCATCCGTTCTGGAGCACAAGGAGTCGGTGGTCCCCGGGAATTCCCCGTGAGCAGCCCCGTTGGGGTGGTCATTTGGTCATTTTTGCACATTTGGTCATTTTTTACATCTGGGGGTCCCCCAGGGACCTGGGGGTCCCTGGAGCTCCGGGGGTCCTTGGAGGTTGTAGTTTGGCAGGCAAGGAGTGTGTGTGCAAAATCTGGCATGGATCGGGGCAACGGTTGCGGAGATATGAGCAGGGCAAAAGTGTGACGTGTGACGTGTGACGTGTGACGGACTGACTGACGGACGCACGGACACCTGGTGGAGCTTTCTGTAGTAAGTGCGACCTACGGTCGCAATTAAACGACATTGAATGATGTTAAACTCACTTTGCCACACGATCTGCCACTCACTTTATGCATGTGCATACCCTCTATTAACAGTTTGCATAGGAAAAGCAATTCCTATTCATAGCTGATGAAATAACTAGAAGTGAAAAAACAACATTATTAGTTGACTGAAAAAAAAATAATAATAGGTAGGTGTGAGGGGACTGTTATAAGTACCAGATTTCAACCCACAATTCCACCAACAGTGAACAGCATGCTTGTGCGTTTGTAAGTGAAGCGAGACCACTTATTTTTTTTTATTTTATTTTTTTTTATTAGAATTAGTTTCTGTGATTCGCAACAGAATTCACCTCAAAAAGAGCCTGCATTTGCAAATCTTTCTCCCTAAGATGCATGTCACGGAGGATCCGTTCCCATCAGAAATTACTGAAAATAACTTTATACTTGACATTTAACCACTTCCACTTCCACAGCATCCATATTCTGAGGGGAAGTGTAGATCTTAACAAAGCATAGCGGGTCTAAGTGGTTAAAGTGTTAGTTCAGCTATTTTTGACATAAAGCTGTGTGAAATACTTGCCATTAAAATAGTGGTTACAAATGTATTAATTCATTACCAGAGTCCTGTGGTCAGAGTTCTGGTCAGTTTTAGATGAATATAAAGTAGTTCCGGTGATTTGGCAGGCCCATCATTAAAAATAGATGAATCCACAAAACTAGCGTTATTTGTATTGTTGATCTATTTCTACCAAATAGACCAACTTTCGTTCAACTTTGACCCCTCTGTCACATGGTACACTTTTTGTGTCCAGTATCACTACACCGCTGCAACATATTTCCCCAAAACAAGGTGCTTTGCAGTCAGCTGATCAGAACGAAACCTCGCTCTATATGGTAGAAATAGGCCAACAATTGTAGTGTTGTATTGTAGTGATATTGATGAATTCCAAATATTATCAAATGGTTCAGTGGCACCCCTGGACTGGCGTCACAGCACCCTAGGGTGCCGCGGCGCCCACTCTGAGAAACCCTGAGGCTGAGAGTTTACCTTGTGGTGGCGGGACAGGACGTCAGACTGGTGCACGGCGGTCTCAGGCTGCAGCTCTCCACGGCTCACACACACCAGGCCGAAGCGCCCGGCCAGCTCCTCCACGTGCTCCTCCAACCACAGGCCGGGGACGCTGAAGGTGTCCAGGAAGTCTGCTCCACACAGCAGCTTCAGCTGAGGGGCCGGGCCTGCCGAGGGGACACGGGACACAAGGAGGTTATTTTAGCCCATTTAAGGCCTGAACGCAGATCTGTGTCACTTTAGATTCGAACCACTTTAACCATTATTTCATGCTTTAATATTAACACATCTGATGCCCAGTGGCGTCAGTTCAGAAAAAGCTAAGGTATGGCAAAATGACTGGTGTCTTGCACGCGCGCAAGACACCAGTCATGTTGCCATACCTTAGCAACAGGCATGATACATTTATTTTAAGAAGTACATTCTATTTTTCCCCCCGTTTCTACGGTTTCTTGGGCTGGATATGGCAGCCTGGAACGGCTGTTCAAGTGCAGCTAAACTTAGTATGTTAGTAAACGTGCTGCAATTAACAATAATGCATTGCACCTGTGCAGCTGACCTGCGGAACCTGGGAATATACCATTTGTCAAAATGGGGAGAATAAAAGTGTGGAGAATATAATTATAATACCTTGTTAAAGTGACCATTTTTAGGGCCCGAGCACACACAGTGTGTGAGGACCCTATTGTATTTGCAAAGATTATTATTCTTCCGCCGAATTAATCGTGTTTTTGAGCCGCAAAACGTACTCCAAAAGTTGCGCAACTTTGCACACACATCACAAGTGGCGAAAAATTTCGTATTTAAAAATAATCAAAAGGGGGCGTGGCCTAATGGCTCAATAGCGCCCCCTACAAAACTTCGTGCCTCAAGCCCCACCATACGGTTTCACCTACACGTAGGAAAATCGGTACACATCTGTATTGTGTCCGGACTCACAAAAAAGTCTCTCGGCGCCACGTCCGAAACCAAACAGGAAGTCAGCCATTTTGACTAATTAGTGGCGTTTTGGTGTATTTTTGGACGTTTTCACGTGTCGCACTTTAACGAACTCCTCCTAGGGGGTTAATCGGATCAACTTCAAGTTCGCTCGGCATACTCAAGACACCTTAACAATGAAAAGTTATCAAAATCGTGAGTTTTCGTAAAACGGCGTGCCCGTGGCGAAGGGTCAAACTTCCTTCACCAAACAGGAAGTGCCCCCTCTTCTGATTGGTCCATACTTGATTGTTCCTTTTTTTGGCTGTTACTCTTCAACCGTTTATCCTACAGAGTTGTGGCTGGTATCATATGACTTGATTAAGAGTCCTTAACCTTAATTGACGCTTCCTTCGCCAAACAGGAAGTGCCCTTCACCAAACAGGAAGTGCCTCTATAACTCATGAACCGTTTGTCGTACAGACTTGCGGCTGGTGTCATAATTTTTTTTTTCTCAAAAAAAAATTTTTCTCAAAATTTTTTTTTTCTCAAATTTTTTTTTTTCTCAAAAAAATTTTTTTTTCTGAAATTTTTTTTTCTCAAAATTTTTTTTTCTCAAAATTTTTTTTTCTCAAATTTTTTTTCTCAACATTTTTTTTTTCTCAAATTTTTTTTTCTCAATTTTTTTCTCAAAAATTTTTTTTTTCTCAAAACATTTTTTTCTCAAAAATCTTTTTTCTCAAAATTTTTTTTTTCTCAAATTTTTTTTTTCTCAAAAATGTTTTTCTCAATTTTTTTTATTTTCTCAAATTTTTTTTTTCTCAAATTTTTTTTTCTCAAAAGTTTTTTTTTCTCAAATTTTTTTTTCTCAAAAATCTTTTTTCTCAAATTTTTTTTTTCTCAAAAAATTTTTTTTCTCAATTTTTTTTTTCTCAAATTTTTTTCTCAAAATTTTTTTTTTCTCAAAAATTTTTTTTGAGAAAAACTTTAAACTATCGTTAAAGTGCGACCCGTGATAACGGCCAAAAATGCGCCAAAACGCCACTAATTAGTCGAAATGGTTGACTTCCTGTTTGGTTTTTGATTGGCTGCTGGCCTTGTGACGTGGGTAGAGCTGCGAGGGCCCGGTCATTGCTGCTTGCAGCTTTAATGTTAAATTTTGCATTTGTAGTTATTTTACTGTAATTTGACAACATAATAACCAGCACAGATAGACAAAGAGACATTCATGGATTTATATTTAAAAATAACTTTTATTCTCCCCCCCTGGACCCAGGGTATGGCAGCTGCATACCCCTGCCATACCCAATTGACGCCCCTGCTGATGCCAACCCTGAGTTTCCCGAGTTTGTATAGGTACCATACCTGTGCCAACCCCGAGTTTCCCGAGTTTGGGCCGTTTTTTTCAAAAAAGTTTTTTGGACCTCCAAAAATGTAATCACGATCACGAAATTGCATGTTTAAGCCCCAAACCCTATCTTTAAAACATGGAATCCATGTTTGTTTACATTTGAAGAAAACATAATGGCTGCTATCTCATGAATGCCTGAACGGATTTCCAAGCGGATTTCTTTTGTTTGAAAGCTGTGAACAGCATGCACACACGTGGTGCATGATCTAGTCATGGCCGTGCATGATCCGTGCATCCGTGAATTACATGGAAGTCTATGGAGACATGGCATCTTGGACCTTCAAAGAGATTTTTTCATTGCAACGTATGTGTTAAGCTCACAGCGCGGCACCGAGTGCCGCAAGCTTGTAGATCTGCTATTTTTGAAACGTCTTTTAATATATTTGACTAGATTCTATGAATGTCTTCGAAATCCTTCTTCTAAATCAGTTGTTCTCAAACCTTTTCATGTCAAGGACCCCCAAAATATGTTGTTCCAGGGACCACACAGATGCAAATATTTGAGTTACAAATGCCTGCTTTTAAAAAGATATATTCAAATATTGCAACTTGTCTCGGTTCCGCGCTGTGAGCTTGTATATCTGCCATTTTTCAATAGTTAAAGCATTTAATAATTCTAGGCCTAAATGGGTCACACCGGAAGTGCGATGAAATACATGACAGTGAATGGAGCCGGCTAGACCAGCTCATGAACAAAACTATTTATGAACGACTGAGACCTTTGTCATATAATCGGTTCTGGAATATAAAAGAAGACATATCACAGGTATTTTTACAATCACTTGCTTTACGATGTGCACACACACACACACACACACACACACACACACACACACGCACACGCACGCACGCACGCACGCACGCACACGCACACGCACACACACACACACACACACACACACACACACACACAATCCAATATATTTCTAATACTGAGGCATGGTTGAGTGACAGTGTAGTGTGTTTGAGCAGTGTGTTTGGCCATTTCTAACCAAAAGACATTATCTGTGTCCTGATTTTTTAACACTTTAGGCAATTAAACGTATTGTTATTTTTTGGTCAATTGGAAATTGTGAATGGGTCTTAAGTGGTTAAACACAATTAACTTCAGTTTATTTATTAATCACATAAGATTAAAGGGCTTACTGGAGGTTGTTGAGTCGTTGCTTTGTTGCTTGTAATGCTGTAGAATACGACCATAGTGGTACCTGAGAGAGAGAGAGAGAGAGAGAGAGAGAGAGAGAGAGAGAGAGAGATGAATTAATTCATTCATTAATGAGATGAGAATGATTACCCTAGTTAAAAGATGAGCCTCAATTTGAAATCCACCTGCAAATGTATATTCTGAATGTCAAAAAGAGCTGGAGAGAACAAACCCTAAAACTAATTGTTTTAATGTTTTTCAACAATTAGACTAGAATTGAACCTTCTTAGAAGACAAAACACATGCAGGATATCATTACAAACAGACACACTTATAGTAATATACATGGTTCCCACACATTTTTACCAATTCATTTCCAAAACCTTTCCAAAACCTTTCCAGAATATTTAACCCAATTTCCAGGACTATAATACAATAATTCAGCTCAATAACAGGTCGCTTACTCCTATGCACAATGCCCAAAGACAGGTAGTGTATGCCAGTGGTTCTCAACCTTTTCAGGCCGTGACCCCCAATATAATCATATTTTAACTGGGGACACCCCCACCCTGACGAGCACTAATAGTTGAGGAATTTTGCATAACACGGTTCTATTGTGAAAATAGTTGTGAGGCGTTGTGAGCATGTAGATCTGCTATTTTAATTTCTGCCTCTAATATTTGACAATTTGGCCAATGTTTAATTTGTCATTTCAGAGGTATTAACAAAATCAATAACCAAAGACAATGCATAGCTATTTTTTCCAGGACCTTCCAGGTCCCTTGATCAATTCCCAAACTTTTCCAGTACTGGAAAAATATTTTTCTAATTTAAAAATATTTCCAGGAATTACATGACCGTGGGAACCCTGAATATAAAGCAAACAATAAGCAAAATAAGCTATAATAAGCATACAGAATAATAAAATAATTAGATTCAGAAAAGGGGGAGGGGGACCCTGCATAACCCCTAGCATGGATCTATTTAGATCTGCACAAGTTAAATGGTCCTCACCTCATGGTGAGCACCGTCTCCGTCCAGTCTGGCTGCTGGCTCTCCCATTCGTCCACCTTTATCCAATCAGAGGTCTGGAGTGCCAGCCTGGCCATGGCGGCTCTGTGATTGGCCGATACCAAGCCCTGCTTGGCGTAGCCGTCGCTCACCGGAGACACGATCCCGCCCACCACCTGGTACTGACCTATCAGGAGATCATGACATCACACATTAACTCTTTTACCGATTCGAACGTTAACGCTCGTCCCAATTCTGATGGCGGCGCGCTGCCAATACGAACGGCTGTTCTTTTACCTTGTCTGGTGACTGTAAGCTAATGGGGGGGTTGCGCGGGTGTGTACAGTTAAAAACATATCCCGTAATGCTGCTTTCAAATCTCCACCACACGTAAATATCAATGATGTCCAATTCACTTCCTGGCTGTTCTCTGCGGTCCAATGAAAAAAAATCGTTTGGAAATAATCAATAGTTATTTTTCTATAACATCGCAAAGGTAAGCTGCTTTTTGCTGGCATCAGCCCCAATAAATAAATAATAAATCTGGCAGTAAAACTGTTAATGATGCCAGGACTACAAATCCCAAAATACAACGGGACCAAAATGTTACGCTCTGCCCTAGCTGCTCCATTTTGGTCAAAACAAGATTTTTTTTCTTCTACAGAGCAGACCCTAACTGATAAAAGGATGATTGCTTACACTGGCGGAACAACTCAAAACTGGGCCGGTAGGCAAGCCACAATGATCGGGCCCCCAACCCAACCCAACCCCCCTCCTTCCAGCATAGCCAGTCTTGTACGTCTCTCTTGTCCCATTGTGCTTCTCAAGTAGTTTTTAATTGGTTTCAATTTTGAAAATGTCCGCTCTGCGGTTCACAGGCAATTCCGCTCACGATTAGGCCATGTGACATGCGTAAACAATGTTGAAGGCTACCTGGGTCATGGCTTGTGTTGACTAGTGATTGATGATTGCGTAGTGGCGCCAATGGGCTGTTTTGGCAGCTGTTGAGGATGATAATGTTTTAAATGGGCCCACCTGCCCCACCCAGAGGCAGAGCACGCAAAGTGCGTCTAAATCCTAATAAAATAAAGGTCCATGTGATCTGACGGCCGGGCCCCATGGAGTCCCGGCCCCGTAAGCCAGGGGTTTTCAAAGTGGGTGACGGGGCACCCTGGGGTGCCGTGACGGCAGGTCAGGGGTGCCCGGTGTTAAATTGATAATATTTGGAATTTATTTGGACACTTGAAAAAATATTTAGTATAATTTTAAACTTGAAGTACAAAGTTATTTTCAGTCAGTTCTTACCAAAATGGCTTTTATCTCAACGTTTTCCTCCCAACATAATCGCTCAAATATCGTCACTGTCGGGCAGAAACCTTGTATCTCCAAGTTTCAAATGTGTACATCTTTTGGTAAAGCAAAGCCCTGCTTCATCATACGAGACCGTCGCACAAAACTCGTGAAAACAGCCGATCTGCAAGCACACAACGCCTCACATCGCGAGGCATTGTGTGCTTGTAGATCGGCTGTTTTCACTAGTTTAGTACATTTTATAGATGATAAATACAAAACCAACAGTTTTGGACATAGAAGGTTTCCACCCGACAACGACGATATGCTATAAGGTGCTGGGAGTGATAATTATAATGTAGGGGTGCCTCGGATTAAAAAAATATTTATGGGGTGCCCGCGCCTGATCACTTATACACAGGGATTAAGTTGTTAAGCACACAAATATGAGTTGCAGTCATACATTTAAACCTAATACTGTACATGTAGAGCTATATTTTCGTCCATGCCTAAACTTCTTTGCCTTTTTTTTTACCACAACTTTTTTTTATACTTCAAAAAGCCGATCTACATCGACACGTTGTGAGCTTGTAGATCAGCTATTTGAAATAAAAGGTTTCTTAAAATAGTAAAAAAAGACTTTAGGGATAAGGTGCACTACTTATTGTTAGTGATGGGACGATATGAACATTTCATATCACGATTATTGTGACAAAAGAAATCGCGATTTACAATAATTTTATCGCGATAATTAAAATCCATTATACTGGGTTGGAACATTTGCCAAAAAATAGCAAATCTACAAGCTCACAACGCGTCGCGACACGTTGTGAGCTTGTAGATTGGCTATTTTTTTGGCAAAGACATTTGATAGAGAGTGAAAAAAAGATTATCAAGTAGCCTACGTATATTATAATAAGTACCTTTTACCAATTCCAGAGGGTAGGCCTACCCGATATGCAGCTCTGCAAATAAAAGGTTGATCCCAGTGCATGACAGAGGATGATATCACGAGGAATTAAATCTCCATGACACGATTATCGTGAGTGTTTTGTATCACGATAAACGATAATATCGCTTATCGTCCCATCCCTACTTACTGTACATGTGGTTGCCCACCTGTGCTGGTCATGTGATCCCTGGCCAGTTCAAACAGTCTCATGTGCTGGTTGGTGATGGGGTTGAAGGAACCGCAGGCCAGCAGCACCAACGGGACCCGACACGACGCCATCTTACTGGCTGGCACCGTCCGTCACATCACCACCCTAGAGCTAGAAGAGACAGACATCTTACTGGCACCGTCACGCTACCACCCTAAAGCTACCAGTAAGACTCCGGAGATAAGCGACCATCAGGTGGCATACACAAACTTTAGAAGGCAATCGTAGCCAATCAGGAGGGAATATTGGAAATGGGACAGATCCATGTTGATGACATGACATACTGTACAGTGTACCGCTTGCGTGTGTAGGAGCAGTGTCCAAAAAATGTGTTTTGCAAAGAAGAGGGGCATGTGAGAAATGAGGGTGGAGGTTGTGGTTTGACAGCCAAGGAGTGTGTGTGCAAAGTTTGGCATGGATAGGGGCAACGGTGGCGGAGATATGAGTAGGGGAAAAGTGTGACGTGACGGACAGACTGACTGACAGTGGAGGTTTTGATAGTAACTGCGACCTGACGGTCGCAATAAGAGACAGACATCTTACTACGTCACATTACCATCCTAAAGCTAAACGGGTCCGTTTGGTTTCATTCTCTGCTCTCCCTATTAACTCGCCAACATCAATACAGCATGGAATTAAGGACAAAATAATAGCCAACGATAACAAAATATTCTACATTTTGGGTCTGAGAGGCTAAATATCATCAATGCCCAATAAAAAATGGACCTTGACATGAAGGTCATTAAATAATTGACAGTGTTATAGAATTATAGCTATCCTCTCATGATGAACATGTCAGTGTAATAAATAGTGTTTAAACATCAGTAAATTAAACAATAATGCACATGTTGACATAACAGAAAATTATGTTCACCTCAGTAAACTGTAAGATATTCCTACATAAACACCAGTGGTGGAAAAAAGTACTCACATATTTTTACTTAAGTAAAAGTATCAATACTGCAATGTAATAAAGTCGGGAATTCAAAATGTACTGGAGTATGAAAGGTATGAAAGCGTTGCCATCAAAATGTACTTAAAGTACCAAAAGTAAAAGTAGGCTCCAAAAATGTTTGAAAATAGCAGATCTACAACCTCACAATGCAACACTGTGTGAGCTTGTAGATCTGCTATTTTCAAATAGCCATGTATAACATAGGGCTAAAGTGGTTTATCTGCAAAGTAACTCATTTTCAAGTTTTCAAATAAATGTAGTGGTGTAAAAAGTACAATATCTGAGATGTAGTGGAGTAGAAATAAAGGTATACTCAAGTAAGCACAAATACCTCAAAATTGTACTTGAGTGCATTTCTTAAGTAAATGTACTTAATTACTTTACACTAACTGATAAACACTATGAATCTATCATGAACAGTCTAATAGACACAGTATTCTAATAAACAGTGAGATGCATATATTCCAACATTTATCTCACTATTCTATCATTTTATATCATATCATATCATATCATATCATATCATATCATATCATATCATATCATCATATTATATTATAGCAGTGGTTTTGAATCCACTTTGAGAGTGGATTCCAGGGACTCTGTGGGTTCCTTTAGGGGAGGTTTGACTAAATATTGACCCATGCAACTGCAAGTCTGTAACTCTGACAGTGTACACAACATGGAACCAAATGGACCGGTGAGGGTCCATTTGGTTCCAATGGGTCCATTTGGTTCCAAAGGGTCCATTTGGTTCCAACACTGTCAGAGTTAAGGTGAGACCTTGCAATCTAAAGAAATTGAGAAACACTGTATTATATCATGCCATTACCTTCAAGCTGCTGTCTGTGTCTGTGTGTTGGGTAAAGTGTCACACAGTGTGTCACACTGATTACATTCCCTCCCTCCAACGGAACGCCGCTCGACAGTTCCACACGTTGGAAAGGTAGCTCAACTCTGACCTCTAGTGGATTTAAACGGTATCTTACCAAAAACACAGAGAGCGAGAGAGAGAGAGAGAGAGAGAGAGAGAGAGAGAGAGAGAGAGGGGGGGGGGGGGGGGGGGGGGAGCTCTCCATGGTGCTGAGCTGAGATGACATTAATCAGTACAAAATAGTACTTTAATATGTTATTTGTGTTTTTGCTGTGATACGTATGTCACACCAATGTAGTTATTGTATGCCTATGTTTTACTTCACTACATTTCTGGGAAAGGGTAGATTATGAAATATCCACTTCATAGTGTCAGTGTGATATGTTTGTGAGCTTGTAGATCGGTTATTTTCACAATTATTTATATATAAAAACACATTAGATTTTTTTTACGACAAAACTTTAATAGGCTACATCAATGTATTGACATTAAAAATAAACTTTGTAAGAATTGGACTTATGAATATTTACACATTTTAAAACCCAGTATTTTAAAGCCATACTGTGTAAGTTGCCCAACTAGTGGTCATTAGCCCTATAGCAAACCGCGGTCGCGTCCGCGTCTTTCGTCCGTTTTTCGTACCTTCAGACCCCCGCGTCTGCCTCCACCTCGCTGAGATCTATCTTTTAAGGGGTCCCTTGTTCCTGTGCGTTCAGTAATTCCAGAGATACGGACTCCTTCACCCTGCCTGGTAGGCGAAATTACCTAGAGAAGGGATGGTACAAACGGGCGACAACAAATATGGCTGCCATAGCGACCCCACTTCAAGATGCGCTGTGATTGGCCGGCAGTTGTATAACCCTCGCTGTGATTGGCCGGTAGTGTGATGACGCAATTTTGGCGCGAGATCCGGTCCACGGCAAGGATCTCAGTTTACATATAGAGAAG
The DNA here is from genome assembly GCF_963921795.1 of Nannobrachium achirus. Lineage (NCBI taxonomy): Eukaryota > Metazoa > Chordata > Actinopteri > Myctophiformes > Myctophidae > Nannobrachium > Nannobrachium achirus. Next base: position 60,344,042 of record NC_137814.1, read on the forward strand.
GCTTTACAGGCTGAAATTCACGGCGCGGATCTTCTAAAACTTTTGTGATTTAATAGTTAGGAGAATTTTAAGATTTGTTTTATAAAAAAAGTTACATAGTACAACTTTAACTTAAGTAAAGACAGATCAACTTGAACTTGACTAATATTTGACCAGAGAAGACACTCGTCTAGGGCACTGTTTCCCAAATAGTGGGTCGGGACCCATTTGTTGGTCGCGGACACATTTGTATGGGTCCAATAATCTTTGTGTTTCCTACATTTAGTTTTTAAATATTATTACTTCAAAACATTTAAAAAAAAAAAACATTCCCCAAAAAAGCTAGGATTTTCATGTAGGCCTATTTAAAAAAATGCAATGATTTTTTTAAGTAGCCTAATTTCATTAATAAATAAAATGAAAATCTAAGAAATTCCATACATTTAAAAAAAATAAGTCTAAGAAGCAGTGAAAATAGCTGATCTTAAGTGACAGGTTGTGAGCTTGTAGATCTGCTGTTTTTACTAGTTTGGGTTTGATTGATTGATTGAAGGCTTTATTAGAAGTTTGCATAGGAAAATGTACAGATTCATGACGGTACAGTTCACTGGTACAAGGTCTACTAAAAGGAGATCCATGAAAAGACTAAGCTTATTTCAACAGGAAACCATTTAAGTATCTCATATAACATTGAATGACAGACAAATAGAACACAGTACTATGCAGTAGATATGTAAAGAAAAAAGGGGAAAAAAAGAAAAGAAAACAGTAAATCTAAACAAACAGTAAGTATACAAGGAATATACAGTAAATCTAAACAGACAGTAAGTATGTGTACAAGGAATATACAAGTATACAAGTATATACAAGGAAGGGGCAGGGAGGGTAGGGTTGGGCTAGGTTTTTTACCAGTTGCGAACGGCTGCTGCCTGTAAGTGGTTTTTCAGGGCAATTTTAAAGGATGCTAGTGATCCACACTCCTTTATGGCCTTCGGTAAGGCATTCCACATTTTTGTGGTATAGCAGAAGAACGAGTTCGACCCTTTCTTTGAGTTGACTCTGGGTTGAACGTGATCTGTGGCACTGCCTCTGGTGTTGTAATTATGGACATCCTTAACGTTTATAAAGTATTTTGACAGGTACTTGGGTATCATAGTGGTGTATCCAGTGGTGGGTCCCGGGCAAAAGTCTAATCTCTATTTTGGGTCACCGGCTAAAAGGTTTAGGAACCACTGCTCTAGGGTGTCTATAGGCTACTTTGATTTAGAAGAAGAACGAGAAGTTGTGTTTGGAATAATTGAGAATAAAATCATGATGTTATGTGTTCCAAACGTTGACATGTAGTGACATACATCACTCAGTAGAGGGAGCCTGTGCGCTGCTTACAGAAGAGCACCTGCACATTGATGTGACACAAGACACAACCAGAAGCTGTTCTTCAAAATAAAAACATACTATGCCAGATGTTCTTGATTCTGTTGTACTGCTAAATACAAGCTTAAATGCTTAATGTGACACAAAAAGCTGTTGAGCATAAAATAAAAGCAGACTATAGGCATAAATGCTGTAGGCTATGCCACAACAGAAATGGATTCAATAGGCCTATAAAAAATAATAGAAAACCAATGAAGTAGTCTACTTTTTTAGTTTTACTGAAAAATGCTGCTGGCTTGCATTTGGGAACTATGACTCAGGTCTGAACACTGAACAGCAACACACGTACATACACACACACACACACACACACACACACACACACACACACACACACACACACACACACACACACACACACACACACACACGCGCGCGCACAGGTGTGTCCCTGTGAGTCAGCATGGACAGATGCTGTGTCATCTTTTTATTATATAATGAATGAGGACCGACAGCAAGAAGATAGGGTTGAAAATGGTTGAAGTGCTCCTTTAACTTCAGCTGGGTTGACCTGCCAACATGTCTGCTGTGAAAAGATGCATATTACTGACTGATTTCACATCAGACTACACATTTCTGTTGTTTTGGGGTTGCCATTTGATAACATCCCGGAGAGACGCGTCTCTACTTGACAGATTTTGATATCAGTGGTTTCATCATCACCAGCCTCTCCGATGGAGAGAATTGGGTAGATTTTGTCAGTGCACAGTTCATCGTCTACGTAAGTGTAGATGTGAGTCATGTCTTCAGGGTCGTAGAAGGACACCTCCCCTCTTGTCACAGTCCAGCTGGACTCTGATCCTCTCAGGATTCCTCTTTGGTCGAAGGTGTTCACCACGCGCATTCATATAGACACCATCCGTCTGCATTAAACACCAGATTCCATATTCTGGCATGCCCTGTATCTCCCCCTTCCTATCAACAGATTCTTTAGCCACACCTATTAGCCAGCCAGGATGGTCTCCAACCAGCACTTCCGGGCTGTGCTTTCCTGAACTGAAACCCTCTGAACCCAGAACAGCAGAAGAACGACCGAACCTGTCTGGGTTGTCAGGAAGCTGCTGCTGCAGCTGCTCTGTCCATCTCGCACTGGTCAGGTCTTCAGACAGACAGAGACAATTGCATGCTGTGTTTGGGTCCAGAATGACAGGAGTGAAGGTGACCTTCTCCTCCATCTTCTCCCAGACTGTGGAGGTCAGGTTTCCCAGGTGTTTGGCCACGTCTATCAGTGCTCCAGAGTCCAGCTGTGGATCTGCCAGTGTACACTGGACTCTGGTTCTGGTCTGAGTGTGTTTATAACTGCTGAGAAATGACACGCTGTGTTTCTGCAGCTCTTGCTCTACAGCAGAGATGCTGTCTGAGAGAGAGGAGATCTGCTCCTGGATGATCTGAACGATCTCCCCCTTCTGCTCCTCTTCCTCCCTCAGAGCTGCCAGTCTGGCCTCCTCTTCGTCTGTCAGGAACTCGTGGAGCTTTTTAAAATGTGCTCTGATCTGTCTCTCTGCTGTCACCACCTTCTTCTTGTTGTGTTGAGTTGTCTTGACTTCCTCCTCAGATGACTGTGCAGGTGGAGGATTGTACCATGGCATTGTCTTCAGACCAGGAAACACGTCTGTTAGTTCTGTGTCTTGTAGCAGACGCAGGAACGAACCGCACGTTGTTTCAGTGGCTGCCTTGGATGGCAGAGAGATGCTTTTCAGGTCAGCATACTCACGGTCCGTCACTAGCTTTTCTTCAAAAACACACTCACTGGCAAAGTGAATGTTTGATATTAGAACACCTTGAAGTTTTGTCTTGTTCTGTGTGATAATGTGTGTAGCCTCCATGTTGATCCCTGGAAGAGAAGAAGAAACATTGTTTGTGAACCATTCCCCCCCCACCATGTCTCATCTTGGAGCACTGTGAGCTGGTAAATCTTCTATTTTCACTATAAAGTAGCCTACTAGGAATGGTTAAAGTTACCAAATATTAAATGATATAATATACATTAAATGAATTTGCTTTGAATCATAAGTATAAATTGTTACATTTCGTAGTGGAATCAAAACAGATTTCAGACTCTTACAACAGAAGCTGTGACATATAGGAAGTGTTAAAGTTCTATTAGCCGGGGAGCCACAGGCCCAAAAGCTCAAAGAATAGGATGTTACCTGTGATGTCATGACATACTTTTAATTTTTGTTTTTTCTATTAATTTGGTCATCAAGGTCCACAGAATGAGAGGCCTGCTCTGCCGGAAATCCTGCGAAAAAAAGTTATGGCCATTTGTATATTCACTCCATCGACTTCAATATAAAGGAAAGAAACACACCAAAAAAATATGCTTTAAGTAGCATGTGAGGGGTCAAACTAGGGATTCTTGATGATTCTGAATCCATTGCAAGCATTTGTTTTGCATGAAAAACATTCCTTGGGCTAGAAAACGGACCAAAATAACGGTGAAAAGTGATGACTCATCACTTTTCACAGGTTTGAGAGGCCCCATTGATTCCGGATGGTGACCCGTTTCGAAACGGGTCACCATCCGGAATCAATCAGGGTACATTTATTGTTATCACATTTTTGTCTTAGGAATGTGACAAAAATCAAAAAATATTATTGAACTCTACTCTCCATGGCGTGACTAATCAATAGAAAAAAAGTCATTTTGGGGGTGAACTAGGCCTACTCCTTTAAATATCAGCTCTTGCCAATTCACTTAACATCAACTCACTGATGATGATGATGATGATGATGATGATGATGATGATAATCCTCTCTGTGTATCGTTATGTTGAGAAACAACTCCATGGCGACACAACGGTTTTCAACAGTAAACATGTAGCTATACTTTCAGTTTATGATAAAGTGGCGGGTTTCAAAGAGTATATTAAAGAATGAGAGGTCAAAATGTAGTAGACCTACTTGATCACAAAATGTTCCTGAACCGTTTAATTTGGCAAAGATTTCAATGAACTAAATAAAATACACTGTTAATGTATTCTTTACACAGCCTTGGGAGGCGGAGAATAGGCTGGAGTAAATTCAGTCAGGAGTTTGCATATCCGGTTCAGAGCGGAGACAGAAGCGGATCGTGTTTGTTTATGTAATTGTGTGGGGGAAATGACCGGATACAGTAGGCGGGCTCTACACAGGATGTGCAAAATGAATAGGAAATAGAAACCAGGCATTCCGCTTCCCTCAGAGACGGCACTGACGTTGTTCGTTTTTAGATCACTTCTAGTCGTAAACTATGCGGAGTAGTAGGCTATAGGCTAAATTCAGGGCTGTTATTTAAGTAAAACTACTCTTGCTACTTTAAGTAGGCCTATTAATGTATGAACTGGTTGGTATACTTTCCACTTAGATAGGCCTACATGTAGGCTAATAACATAATTTATTGTGATACTTAAATACATTTAATATAAGCAATTGTATTTGATAGTGTAGTAGACTACAGACAGACAGTTTAGGCTAATGCCAAAGCATCATCTGCAGGTGCAGTAAAAACGGGGGAAAAATAATAATAGTTCGAAAAATATCGAACAAAATTTGTTCGATTTCGATTTCGATTTTTGTTTCATTTAATGAAACATGGGCGTTAGGTGTGTGTGTGTATAGTCCGATGTCAAGATACATATAGTGTCTGTCTGTCTGTCTGTCTGTCTGTCTGTCTGTCTGTCTGTCTCTCTCTCTCTCTCTCTCTCTCTCTCTCTCTCTCTCTCTCTCCCTCTCTCTCTCTCTCTCTCTCTCTCCCCTACCCCTCCCCGCCCGTGGCATGCGCGCGCGCGCGAGTGTGTGTGACGGAATCAATCCCGTCCCCTCTCCCAGGGTCTATTAAACCCAGCAGCAGCAGCAGCAGCACGCAGGAATACGCTCTGAACTCACTCAGCATCCTCGCTCTCATCCCTCCTATAACATCAGTCTGTCTCTGTCTCTCCGAAGTCCGAAGGGCTGGAACAAAGTAGGCTGGATATATGGACATGTGAGGATAAAGATCATAGTTTCTTGGTAGCCTACGTGCAGTTTCTCTCTCTTTTCTAAATAGGATATTTTAATCTGGATCTGCGCACCAACAACATGCTGTTCGGGGTTCTGTTGTCACTCCTCTCTTGTCAGGCGTCTGGGGGTGCACTCAGTGGTAAAGGTAAGAATTGATTATAGATGTCTGTTTGTTTGTTTGTTTGTTTGTTTGTTTGTTTGTTTGTTTGTTTGTTTGTTTGTTTGTTTGTTTGTTTGTTTGAACTAATGACGTTAGCCCCCAGTGGTTAAATGGACCCCTACAAGTCTGTAACTCTGAGACACTTCAAATGGAACCAAAGTATATATGGACTCCAATTAAGGGTTAAAATAAACATCTAGAGAACCATTGTTTGCTTTTGAAAACTTGACAAAACCAGCTGGTTTTCAATGTCATCATGATGGAGTTATGAAGGGTGAAGAAATAATAGCTGATTAGATTTGAGTTTGAAATTTACCATAGCCTAAGTTGGTCTTGAATTGACCACTGTGGAGAGTGTGAGTGTGTGCAATGCAATGTTTTATGTGTGTGTGTGTGTGTGTGTGTGTGTGTGTGTGTGTGTGTGTGTGTGTGTGTGTGTGTGTGTGTGTGTGTGTGTGTGTGTGTGTGTGTGTGAGTGAGAGAGAGAGATGCTGGCTAGAGCAGCATCAGGTTTTTAGTTATGCCAAGGGTATGCAAATGAAGCCAGGTGTTAATTAGGCAGCATGTCTAATTATGGTGAGCCTGATGAGGTGTAATGTGGTGGAGATGAATGGACGGACGGACGGACGGACGGACGGACGGACGGACGGACGGACGGACGGACGGACGGACGAGAGAGACAGACAGACAGACACTTTCCACGTTCCTTATTAACTCTCATCTCCCAAGCCAACGGTCTCTAAACACTTTAAACAAAGTTAAAGGTATAATAGTATTGTTAGTGTGCCAAGAACAGATAGGGCCCAGTTACCTTTTAACATGTGCCAACATGCAACTATAGCTGTGTTCCTCCTTATTTATATTAGCCTCTCCCCTTCCTCAGTCCACTTCTTCCCGGATGCTTCTGTTTGTATTCCTACAAACAACAACACTGCATGAACAATAAGGGCTTTTCAAAGCATTGCCTGCTCAACTCCCTAATGGTGTACGTGGGCTGCAGACTTACAAAGAAAAAACATCCAAGGCACTCAGTCTTTGATGAAACAAATATAAGGATTCATGTCTATGAGCAGGATTGTGGATAGTCAGACATCCGGGGGTCAGGGGCGTCAATTGGGTATGGCAGGGGTATGCAGCTGACATACCCTGGGTCCAGGGGGGAAAATAAGAGTTACTTTTAAATATAAATCCATGAATGTCTCTTTGTCTATCTGTGCAGGTTATTATGTTGTTAAATTACAGTAAAATAACTACAAATGCAAAATGTAACAAAATGGTCACTTTAACAAGGTATTATAATTATATTCTCCACACCTTTTTTTTAGACATTGTGAAAATAGCCGATCTACATGCTCACAACGCCTCGCAGCGCGAGGCGTTGTGAGCATGTAGATCTGCTATTTTCACAATAGAGCCGTGTTTTCCAAAATGTAATGCCTATTTTCCAAGAGGAATCCCATCTTTGCCATACCCTAGCTTTTGCTGAACTGACGCCACTGCCGGGGGTGTAACGATATGGTGACTGAATCGAAAAATCAATAGATTTTAATTTGCAATGATCTACTATATCGTTTGCAAAAGCAAAATATCATACCGTTTTCTTTTTTATCGTATAGTATCGTTTTAAAATGCGGTAATCTGTATCGAATCGTTTTGCATGGATGGAAACTAAGTGTTTGTGCCTTGAATTTAGCTATTTTAAGAGGGGAAATGAAAAAGAGGGGTCTATTTACCTTTCCATTCCATATAGCTACTCTTGGTCTATCGATAACTGTGAGTAATCTCTGAGTTCATGTCAAGGTGGGTTTGTCCATAATGTGTTGAAATATAATGTCCATGATTTGCTAGATAATTACAGCGTTTACTTCCTTAATAATAGATTTCTTTACACGATTTACACAGATTGCATTTCTTTGCTAAATAGTTACTATATATCGATTTTAAACCATTGAATCGAATCATATCGTATCACCATGAATGAATCAATATCGTTCCATGTATCGTATCGTCGACCATGTATCGTGATGCATATCGTATTGCTGTTAAAATGTATCGTTACACCCCTATCTGTTTCCCATGATGTCTAGTGATAGGAGTTCAGATTTCTTAGGGTGTGTACTGTAATTCCTTTGACCTGCGTTTCAGTGTCTTAAGGTGGTTGCACACTGCTGCGTTTTTCGGGCCGAATATCGGAGTGAATTTCGGAGCACGCAAATAAAAAAATCAACCTCACGTTATGTCAGTCACGTTTGCACACTGCTGCCCTTTTCGCGCACCACTCGGTCCCTTGCTCTCTCTATCTCTCTCTCTCTCCTTGCCCTGAAAAACGCATTTCGCAACGAAAAACGCAGCAGTGTGCAACCAGCTTAACTCTTCTATCAGTAGAAGAAAATGCAACCTTTTTTTTCTTCTAACTTTGACTTGTCCTCCTCATGAAATGGATGGACAGAAGTTTAGATTATTCTTCTTTTTTTTTTTTTTTACTTCAAAAGTGATTACATTTATCCATGGAAGTGACTCAACAAATTTGCTAAATAGTCCCCACTTCCCCTGAAAAAGGGAGAAAAACAAGCCAATGGATGACAGTGGAAAGAGAAAAATTACGGGGGAAGAAAGTGAGGACACACCTGTCCTCCTGTGTCTCTGTGCGTGCGTGCGTGCGTGAGCGTGTGCATGTGCATTTGAGAGAGTGAGCGGTGCAGTGATTCATCATGATTATGTGCTGCTAGGCAGATGTCACAGAGAAGACAGCACTGTGTCTGTGTGTGTGTGCGTGCGTGCGCGCGCGCGCGTGCGTGTTGAGAGGCTGCTAGTCAGGTAATGTCACAGAGCAGACACTGAGGCCTGCATGGAGTTATTTTTGGAGACAGCACCACCTCTGTACCTGCTCACTGCACAGCTGTGGTGAAAAGCAGCCGTTACAGTTAACAATAACTACATAACAGTGGTGGGAAAAGGACTCACATTTGTGATGAGCAGTGCTCCTGGAAGGAGCTAAGCTGGCTTTGAAGCGTGGCCTACATCTTGGCACAAAGCGCTCAAAGTTTGTTGTCTGGGCTCTGAGGCAAGGCCTACATCTGGCCTACATCCGGCCTACATCTGGACTACATCTGGACTACATCCGGCCTACATCTGGCCTACATCTGGACTACATCTGGACTACATCCGGCCTACATCTGGCCTACATCCGGCCTACATCTGGACTACATCTGGACTACATCCGGCCTACATCTGGCCTACATCTGGCCTACATCTGGACTACATCCGGCCTACATCCAGCCTACATCTGGCCTACCGTTGTTCCCTATTGAGCTTGATGAAGACACAGCTCACTTCACACTTGTTTAATTTGTTTTACTTGCTGTAAGTGAAAGTTCACATTCATTACTCATGCCATGGAGAGTAGAGTTCAATAATATTTTTTGAGTAAATTTACCCCCATTGATTCCGGATGGGGACCCGTTTCGAAACAGGTCCCCATCCGGAACGAATGGGGGTAGATTTATTGTTATGACATTTTTGTCTTAGGAATGCGACAAAAAACTAAAAATATTATTGAACTCTAGTCTCCATGGCGTGACTAATCAACAGAAAAAGTCATTTTGGGGGTGAACTACTCCTTTAAAGCACCAAAAGTAAAAGCACTCATTATGCAGAATGTCCCATTTCAAGTTTTCAAACATATAAACATCTTTTGATCTGCATTGTGAAACAGCACAGCAGTAGGACACAGTCTCTCTCTCTCTCTCTCTCTCTCTCTCTCTCTCTCTCTCTCTCTCTCTCTCTCTCTCTCTCTCTCAGTCTCTCTCTCTCTCTCTCTCTCTCTCTCTCGCCCATGGACAGAACAGTAAAACACATTATTGGATGGCTGAGTGAATTCTGATGTGATTTTGCCCTCATGGACCCGTGAGTTATTCACAAACAAAACAGCCTGCGGGAGAGAACAGAATAATTGTATTCCTGGGCCCTCAGTACTGTTTTACAATGCGATACACATGTACCGCCATATGTTTGTTGTATTATACATCTGTATTGTATCTTTGTATGGAACATATCTTTCACAGACTTTATCATATTGTACCTTTGCAACTTTGCTGTAATTTGTTTAAAAAATGGCGACTTTCAGGGTTGACTGACACCATTTTATTTCCTTTTAACGGTGTGCACGTGTCCATCGTGCGTGACGGTGCACTGATCGTGCACGATCCGCGTGCACGCCGTGGTCCGCTCACAAAAAAAAAAAAAAAAAAAAAACAGTTTAATCCGATGTGAAATCAAATTAAATTCTTGGGTTTCTAGGGCATGGCGGCCGGGACCAACAGCTTTTTCTCTGGATTCTCGGGTTGGGGCAGTAAATGAGTTTTTTTTAGTTCTTTAATCCATTTAGGCCTAGAATTATTAAATGCTTTAACCAGTGAAAATATGTATTTTCAAAGCGAATGTACTTTGTAACTCAAATTTTGCTGGAACTGAATATTTTGAGATGGGTGTCCGTGGCCAAATAAATATAATTTTGGGGGTCCTTCACGTGATAAGGTTTGAGAACCACTGTAGTCTCTCAAGAACAGGCTAACTGAGCTCCATTTAAGTGAAAAGGACCTTTCCTTTGACGATGGCTGGCCAGATTGCTGACATAGAAACATAGTTTTTTCTAAAAAATCTTAGAAGGATTCAAAAGACACTTATAGAATCGGGTCAAAATTCTAATTTTCACGATTTTTCAAAAATAGCAGATATACAAGCTCGCAGCGCAGCACTCGGTGCTGCGCTGTGAGCTTGTATATCTGCTATCTGCTATCTGCAATAGTTAAAGCATAAAATAATGATACACAATAATGTGTACCCGTTCTAAATGGGTATCCTTATGATCCATGAAAGTGTTTTTAATTCTCTAAATGTGACACAGTCAGAGGTTCACAGTCAGACCTCAGTGATGGAAAGACAACAGACAGTTCCAACTTTCCGACGTGCAGCTTTACGGACTCTAATTGGGTAATGCTTTTCAGTGATTGTGAGTGACGTCATTTTGTAGTTACAATAAAGTTGTTTACACTGTAAACCATTATATTACTAATGTTTGTTAAAGCTTCACCTGCTCTGTTGAACCGGAACTTTCCGGCTAAAGGTTCGCGGAGACAGTATGAACAGTTCTCTAGGACTAGGAGATAAAAAAAAGAAGAAAAACAAGAATAACAACCAGTCACATTTACGTTGAAGGAGGGAAAAGGCCAGTGTGATGTCCTTGTCAATGTCACAGCACAGATTGTCACCAGCAGCTGTGAAACATGCAGCATTCACGCTTCATTCTACTGTAGACCGTAATGACTGGCAATGGGCATTTATCTGGGTTTGCATTTGAAAGCACTCACTGTTGACATCTGGCGTCGTTGGCAACATCCTTGTTATGATTTGCTTTACAGAAAATATCAGGAAGAGAACTGGGCTCGACATCGCTCCCAAAACCTCAGAATCACTGCCAAACAGCACTATAAGCCTGTCACTGGGACTCACTCATGGACTAAGCTGATTTGAAAAGTCTTACTTGTTCAAAGAGTCTAGTATCTCTCTCTCTCTC